>NW_028226032.1:0-65000 GCF_052327205.1 Somniosus microcephalus
CCCCTCCCCTCTCCGATCCCTCTCCTCCTCCTTCTCTCCTGCCCTCCCCCTCTCCCTCCTCTCTCCTCTCCTCTCCCTCCCTCTCCTCTCCCCTCCCTCCCTCCCTTCCTCTCCTCTCCTCTCCTCTCCTCTCCCCTCTCTCCCTCACCTCCCCCTCTCTCCTCTCCCCCCTCTCCTCTTCCCTCCCCCCTCTCTCCTCTCCTCTCCTCCCTCCCCCCGTGGATCAGCGCCTCAGGTCCGGCCGGTGCGCGGCCTAGCACGTGAGACCCAGCCGGACTCGCCTTAGCGCAGGTTGCGCTTCCCAGGCCGACGTTGAACGCGCGCAGGCTGACTCCTGACCCCCGCCAGCACTTTACTAAGATGGTGGCGATGGCTACGCTAGGCTCAGTCCCGCGCACCAGCCTTTATCAAGATGGCGGCGATCGTGGGGCGGGACGTGCGGTGCCTAGCTCGGGCGTGGCTGTTGAGGAGAGGCCGAGGCTTCGAGGCCTGCAGGGTGGGGTAACCCTCCAAGGTTGCGGCGCCCGGTGGAGGTAGCGAGTCAAGAGGGAAAAAAAGAGGGTGAAAGGTAGGAAAATTAATCAGCTTAGGAAAAAAATTTACAAATTAATTTACTTTTTAAAAAAACAATTTCCCCTCCACACAACACAGTGGAAAAATAAATCGTTAGGAATCAAGATGGCGGCCACTCGCCTCAGCTCAGAAGGATTAGGGCCCGCCACACACGCAATGAAACGCTCCCCCGTGACGCACCGATTGGTCAACCATCAGGTTAATCCCCTGTACGATTGGTCAACCATCACGTCACTCGACGCTAATGAGCGGAATGTTGCCATTTTTTGAACCTTTTTTGTATACTGTCGGAACAATTTTTGTCTGACCAAAAAGTAAATACGCCTATTAGAGTCCCCTAATGATAAGCTTTCTCTGACCAAAAAGTAAATACGCCTATTAGAGTCCCCTAATAAGCTTTCTTTTGATATAACATATGTGTAGGTACACTCTATAACTTTCGATTGTATAGCCAGACAGACGGACGGACCAGTTTATAGATAGATAGATAGATTAAGGGCAAGAGGATAACCAGGAAAAGAGTAGGGCCCATTAGGGACCAAAGTGGCAATCTGTGTAGAGCCGGAAGATATGGGTGAGGTTTTAAATTAATATTTTGCCTCTGTGTTCACTATAGAGAAGAACGATGTAGGCATAGAAATCAGGCAGGGGAATTGTAATATACTGGAACAAATTAGTATTGAGAGGGAGGAGGTTTTAGCGGACTTAAAAGTGGATAAATCCCTAGGCCCAGACGAGATGTATCCCAGGCTGCTGTGTGGGGCAAGGGAAGAGATTGCAGGGGCTCTGACACAAATTTTCAGAACCTCTCTGGCCACAGGGGAGGTACTAGAGGACTGGAGAACAGCTAACGTAGTACCGTTATTCAAGAAGGGCAGTAGGGATAAACCAGGGTATTACAGGCCAATGAGCCTAATATCAGTGGTAGGGAAATTATTGGAAAAAATTCTGAGGAACAGAATTAGTCTCCACTTGGAGAGGCAAGGATTAATCAAGGATAGTCCGCATGGCTTTGTCAGGGGGAGATCATGTCTAACCAATTTGATTGAATTTTTCGAGGGGGTGACTAGGTGTGTGGATGAGGGTAGTGTAGTTGATGTAGTCTACATAGACTTCAGTAAGGCTTTTGACAAAGTCCCACATGGGAGACTGGTCAAGAAGGTAAGAGCCTATGGGATCCAGGGCAATTTGGCACATTGGATCCAAAACTGGCTTAGTGGCAGGAGGCAGAGGGTGATGGTCGAAGGTTATTTTTGTGACTGGAAGCCTGTGTCCAGTGGTGTACTGCAGGGATCGGTGCTGGGTCCCTTGCTGTTTGTAGTGTACATTAATGATTTACATATGAATGTAGGAGGTATGATCCGTAAGTTCACCGATGACACGAAAATTGGTGTAGTGGTAAATAGCGAGGAGGGAAGCCTCAGGCTACAGGACGATATAGAGGGGTTGGTCAGATGGGCAGAACAGTGGCAAATGGAATTTAACCCTGAAAAGTGTGAGGTGATGCATTTTGGGAGGACTAACAAGGCATGGGAATACACAATGAATGGTAGGACCCTAGGAAGGACAGAGGATCAGAGGGACCTTTGTGTGTATGTACATCGATCCCTGAAGGCAGCAGGAATGGTAGCTAAGGTGGTTAAAAAGGCATATGGGATACTTGCCTTCATTAGCCGAGGCATAGAATATAAGAGCAGGGTGGTTATGATGGAGCTGTACAAAATGCTAGTTAGGCCACAGCTGGAATACTGTGTGCAGTTCTGGTCGCCACACTATAGGAAGGATGTGATTGCATTGGCGAGGGTGCAGAAGAGATTCACCAGGATCTTACCTGGGCTGGAGCGTTTCAGCTTTGAAGAGAGACTGGACAGGCTGGGGTTGTTTTCCTTAGAGCAGAGAAGGCTGAGGGGGGACCCGATTGAGGTGTACAAAATTCTGAGGGGCATAGCGTAGATAGAAAGGAACTTTTCCCCTTAGTAGAGGGGTCAATAACCAGGGGGCATAGTTTCAAGGTAAGGGGCAGGAGGTTTAGAGGGGATTTGAGGAAAAACGTTTTCACTCAGGGTGGTCGGAATCTGGAACTCACTGCCTGAAAGGGTGGTAGAGGCAGGAACCCTCACAACATTCAAGAAGCATTTAGATGAGCACTTGAAACGCCATAGCATACAAGGCTATGGACCAAGTGCTGGAAAATGGGATTAGAATAGATAGGATTTGATGGCCGGCGCGGACACGATGGGCCGAAGGGCCTCTTTCTGTACTGTATAACTCTATGACCTAGCTTTGTATCATCAGCAAATTTGGAAATGTTGCATTTAGTCCCCTCATCCAAATCATTGATATAGATTGTGAATAGCTGGGGCCCAAGCACCGATCCTTGTGGTACCCCACTAGTCACAGCCTGCCATCCTGAAAAAGACCCGTTTATCCCTACTCTTTGTTTTCTGTCTGTTAACCAATTCTCAATCCATGCTAGTGTATTACACCCAATTCCATGTGCCCTAATTTTGTTTACCAACTTCGTGTGGGACCTTATTGAAGGCCTTCTGAAAATCCAGATATACCACATCTACCGGTTCCCCTTTGTCTACTTCACTAGTCACCTCTTCAAAGAACTCCAATAGGTTTGTCAAACACAACTAACTTCTTCATAAGGTTACACAATGAGGCTATAATCGGTAATAACAGAAAATGCTGGAAATACTCAGTAGGCCAGGCAGCATCCGTGGAGAGAGAAACAGAGTTAACGTTTCAGGTCTGGGACCCTTCATTTTCTGTTATTTCAGATTTCCAGCATCCGGAGTATTTTGCTATTATATCTGTATCTTATATCTTATATATTATAAAATAAAGCGGTCTGTCTGTACACTCAAGTTATAGAGCGTACCAACACGCATGTTATATCAAAAGAAAGCTTATCATTAGGGGAGTCTAATAGGCATATTTACTTTTTGGTCAGACAAAAATTGTTCGGACACTATACAAAAAACGTTCAAAAATCCACTCATTAGCGGTTGACCAATCCTACCGCTCATTAGCGTTGAGTGACGTGATGGTTGACCAATCCTACAGTTCAGTGACCTGATGGTTGACCAATCCGCCGTCTGTGGGCGGGCCTAATCCTGCAGCCTCCCGAAACTTCGCCGCCATTTTTATCATCCCCACAGCGACAGCACTAGCCAAGCAAACACCCACATTGCGGCTCCGGGAGCGGGAGGTGAGTTGGAGTCACTCGGGCCGGGCCTCTCAACCGCTCGGCCCGAGACACCGGGCGGGGGAGCGTCAGCGGCCGTCCATAAACCGCGCTACCCGCGGCGCGGCGAACGGGCGCACCGGCTAATCAGCTGGGGTCCGTCTCGGCCCTAGAGCCCGGCCGGGCCTCAACCGCTAGGTCCCGCACGGCCACCGCGGCCTGGCTCAATTTTCAAAGCCCTTCCCCGGGTGCCGAAAGAAGGGGAGGGAGGGAGATGAGAGGCGGAGAGGGAGAGAGAGGGGACATACATGGGCAGGGAGAGAGGGGCAGTGAGAGAGAGGGGGACGGACAGAGAGAGGGTCAGGTAGGGAAAGAGTGACACAGAGCGCAGGAGCGGCAGTGCCCAGCCGTAAACCGCGCGGCCCAAAAAAGCCCTGGCAACGCCGGGCACCCCCAGCTAGTAGGCTATAATCGGTGTTTATATTGAGCAGCAAGGTAACCATTGACACTGTTACAATTGGTAAGCGTTAAATTGTTGAAGGGATTTAGGTACATTAACCATATTGTAATATCTCAGCTGTGGGTGGGTTTCCTTGGTTATAATAGCAAAGTGCTTTATAGCCCCAAGTTATCTTGCGGCTAAGCAAGGTTAGATCGACAGTTTGTATTGAATGTTGCGGACAAGTTAATAGCGTATTTATGTTCTTCTTCAGGAAGATCAACTTTGTTGACTTGCTCTTGGAAGCTTATGATGCATATTGTCTTCCTTCGGTTGTGTTCTTCTGCTTCTGGCTCCGCTAACTTAAAATTTTAATGACTTGGATGAAGGGACGGAGTGTACTGTAGCCAAATTTGCTGCTGATACAAAGATAGGTGGGTTAGCAAGTTGTGAGGAGGACAGTCTGCAAAGGGATATAGATTGGTTAAGTGAGTGGGCAAAAATTTGGCAGGTGGAGTATAATGTGGGAAAATGTGAGGTTATCCACTTTGGAAGGAAGAATAAAAAAGCAAATGATTATTTAAATGGAGTGAGACTACAAAATGCTGCGGTACAAAGGGATCTGGGGGTCCTAGTACATGAAACACAAACAGTTAGCATGCAGGTACTGCAAGTAATTAGGAAGGCTAATGGAATGTTGGCCTTTATTGCAAGGGGTATGGAGTATAAAAGTAGGGAAGTTTTGATGCAACTTTACAGGGCACTGGTGAGACTGCACCTGGAGTACTCCGTACAGTTTTGGCCTCCATATTTAAGGAAGGATATACTTGCATTGGAGGCGGTACAGAGAAGGTTCACTAGGTTGATTCCTGGGATGAAGGGGTTGATGTATGATGAAAGGTTGAGCAGGCTGGGCTTATACTCATTGGAGTTTAGAAGAATGAGAGGTGATCTTATTGAAACATATAAGATTCTGAGGGGGATTGACAGAGTGGGTGCTGAGAGGATGTTTCCCCTAGTGGGGGTATCTAGAACTAGGGGGCATAGTTTCAGAATAAGGGGTCGCCCACTTAAGACGGAGATGAGGAGGAATTTCTTCTCTGGGGGTTGTGAATCATTGGACTTCTCTACCCCAGAGAGCTGTGGAGGCGGAGTCATTGAATATATTCAAGGCAGAGATTGACAGACATTTGAACTACAGGGGAGTCCAGGGGTGTGAGGAGAGAGCGGGAAAGTGGTGTTGAGGCCAAGATTGGATCAGCCATGATCTTACTGAATGGCGGAGCAGGCTTGAGGGGCCGATTGGCCTACTCCTGCTCCTGTTTCTTATGTGCGCTGTGCTATATGTAAGCTTTTATGCTATTCTGGGGGATGCGAGTCATTCACCACAGTGGCAATACACTTTACCTTGGTTGATAAAACACTGAACCTCTTTTTACCTCAAAGTTGCGATTCTTAAAACTCTTTGGGCCAACTGGGTCATGAGTCTCTTCCAATGTGTAAATCAATTGTGACACATGTCAGAAATTATGATAACTTTATGTTTGATGAGAGCCAGGACTTTCTGCCAGTGAACATTCCATAGCAACTAGCTACTACTGAGAGCAATTCTGACATTGATGTCTCCTTAAAAGATCCTTTTGATTATTGAATGGTCAGGTTATCAAACACACTGCCCCCAGCCATTGACTTTCCAGACTGACCACTGGACAGTTCGATAATCTTTGTCGCCTCTGGCTCCCTCAATTGTGTGTTTATTATTTGTGTGTGTATCTTTTTGACTTGCGTCTCTGAGAATCTGAGCTACTCAGAATTCCAGTCTGAAGCCATTGAGCTTTCATGGAATTCAGTCTTGTGTTTCAGTAGTCTACGATCCTACAGGATGAAGGGTTTTATTACAGTTATTTATTGTGTTTATGTTTAACATGGTGTGAGAAAAATGTCTGTGAACTTTGTATGCTTCGATATTGATAAACACATAAATGTTGAGAAATATTGCTGTAGGATGGGTGGAGTTTTAAACCCTGCATTTTCCATGTTCCGCAGTGCGTTGGTAAACACAGTTACAGCCCTCCAGGTAGAAATGACCTAACCAACTCTGACTCTTCAGATAAAAAGAAAAACAGACCCTTATTTTAATTTTGTTTATATACTAGTTGATCTCCCTTTGGCATTTCACATAAGGAGTTTACACTGTTAGTTTTTAGGTTTAGTGGGGATAATTGGAGAAGAGCGAGGGCAGGGCAAGGAGTGGAGAGAGGATAGAATGTTTCTCATTGGGGTGCGAGAGATGCTCAATAGGCGGGGTGGGGGAGGGAAAGAGTGCTAGATTTAGAGGGTGAAAGACCTGAATCATGTTTATTGAGCGGGGGGGCGGCGCGCGTGGTCGAAGGAGGCTGGAATATCGAGGTGGTGGAGGTTCCACGGAATTGTTTTCTACTTTGATTGGAGGAGAAATTGCTGTTAGGTTTTTAGGGGATAGGTGAAGATAACTACCAGCTGCTTTGTGGGTGATGGGGATTTCATAGAATCATAGAAATTTATGGCACAGGAGTCCATTCGGCGCACTGTCGGTGCCAGCCGAAAAAGCGCTATCCAGCCTAATTGCACTTTCCAGCTCTTGGTCCGCAGCCTTGTAGGTTACAGCACTTCAAGTGCATCTCCAAGTACTTTTAAAATGTGATGAGGGTTTCTGCCTCTACCACTCTTTCAGGCAGTGAGTTTTAGCCCCCCCACCCTGGGTCAACTCCCCACTAATCCTTCTACCAATTATGTTAAATCTATGCCCTCTGGTTATTGACGTCTCTGCTAAGGGAAATAGGTCCTTTCTATCCACTCTATCTAGGCCCCTCATAATTTTATACACCTCAATCAAGTCTCCCCTCAGCCTCCTCTGTTCCAAAGAAAACAACCCCAGCTTATCCAATCTTTCCTCATAGCTAAAATTTTCCAGTCCTGGCAATATCCTCGTAAATCTCCTCTGTACCCTCTCTAGTGCACTCACATCTTTCCTATAATGTGACCAGAACTGTGCACAGTACTCTAGCTGTGGCTGAACTTGTGTTTTGTACAGTTCAAGCATAACCTCCCTGCTCTTTATATTCTGTTCCTCAGCTAATAAAGGAAAGTATCCCGCATGCCTACCTAACCACCTTATCTACCTGTCCTGCTACCTACCTTCAGGGATCTGTGGACATGCACTCCAAGGTCCCTCTGTTCTTCTACATTTCTCAGTATCCTACCATTTATTGTGTTTTCCCTTGCCTTGTTAGCCCTCCCCAAATGCATTACTTCTCAAGATTGAATTCCATTTGCCACTTTTCTGCCCACCTGACTAGTCCATTGATACCTTCCTGCAGTCTACAGCTATCTTCCTCATGATCATGGCCAATTTTTGTATCATCTGCAAACTTCTTAAACATGCCCCCTGCATTAAAGTCTAAATCATTGATATATACTGCAAAAAGCAAGGGACCTTGTACTGAGCCATGTGGAAACCCACTTGAAACAGCCTTCCAGTCACAAAAACATCCGTCGACCATTACCCTTTGCTTCCTGCCACTGAGCCAATTTTGGATCCAACTTGCCACTTTCCCTCTGATCCCATGGGCTTTTACTTTTCTGACCAATCTGCCATGTGGGACCTTATCAAAAGCCTTGCTAAAATCCATGTAGTCTACATCAAACACGCTACCCTCATTGACCCTCCTTGTTACCGCCTTGATTAATCCCTGCCTTTCTAAATGATGATTAATAGTGTCCCTCAGAATTTTTTTCCAATAGTTTGCCCACCACCGAGGTTAGGCTGACTGGCCTATAATTACTCGGTCTATCTCTTTCTCCCTTTTTAAACAATGGTATAATGTTAGCAATCCTCCGGCACCACGCCTGTAGCCAGTGAGGATTGGAAAATGATGGGTAGAGCCTCTGCTATTTCCTTCCTTGCTTCTCTTAACGGTCTGGGATACATTTCATCTGGGCCTGGCAATTTATCTACTTTCAAAAATGCTAAACCCCTTAATATTTCCTCTCACTATGTTTAATCCTCTAATATTTCACATTCCTCCTCCTTAACTGCAATGTCTGCATCTTCCCTCTTGTGAAAATTTGGCAGAGGATGAATAACTGCCTGAGATATAAAGTGTTGCTTAAGAGGGTTATGTTGGGAAAGATGAAAGTTTGCCAGGTGCATGTTTTAAGATACAAAAAGAAAATACTGCAAATGCTGGAAATCTGAAATAAAAACAGAAAATGCTGGAGAAACTCAACAGGTCCGGCAGCATCTGTGAAGAGAGAAAGAGAGTTAACGTTTCAGGTCGATGACCTTTCGCATGTTTTAAGATGTTGCCTCGTGCGGAATTCCAAGGTTTTTCTCATTTCTGTCTGGGCGGGGGTGGTGGGGGCAACTTGTGCGGATGTCTTAACGTGTAATAGAAAAGAAAATGACCTTACTCTTGGGGGAAGGGTTCATTAGAGAAGTCAGTGTTTGCACGTCCTGTTTGGCAGTACTTCATTACTGGCATGCTCACTACCGACTGTTCAGCGGTTCTTGCTGGCAAAGATGAACTTATGTACTCTGGTGATACTGGGATTTTCTTGCGTTTAATAACCAGCTCGGATTTCGTAAGCACCTGTTCAGCTGAGGGTAGGGTTTATTAAACTGGAAATTTGCAATGTCAGTTATTCTTCCATTCAGTTACTAAATTGGCCATTTAAATGTGCACACATTGCTGAAGAGTCTTTGCTTAGCCCTTTCTGATTCGTAGAAACAAATTGACTTTAGGCACATGGTGGAATTTCTTTTAGTTTCTTGCTGATTTAACAGTATTTAAGCTAGTTAGAGAGTCTCTGCCATAATTTGTTGAAATTGTATTGTCAGTAAAAAGGAAACCTGATCCTGCTGGTTTTCTGAAGGGGTGGAAAAGTACAACAGTCTGTCATATAATAGATGGAGTTCCACTTTGTTAAATGGGTCATGTAACATTACATTTACAGTCGAACTCCAAACCATCGTCAACACCTTCACCGAAGTGTACGAGAGCATGGGCCTTACACTAAACATCCGTAAGACAAAGGTCCTCTAACAACCTGCCCCCGCCACACAGTACTGCGCCCCCCCACCCCCCCCACCCCCCCCCCCCCCCGATTATCAAAATCCACGACAAGGCCTTGGACAACGTGGACCATTTTCCATACCTCGGGAGCCTACTGTCAACAAGGGCAGACGTCGACAACGAAGTCCAACACCGCCTTCAGTGTGCCAGTGCAGCCTTCGGTCGCCTGAGGAAGAGAGTGTTTGAAGACCAGGACCTCCAACCCGGCACTAAGCTCATGGTCTACAGAGCAGCAGTGATACCCACCCTGCTGTATGCCTCAGAGACATGGACCATGTACAGCAGGCACCTCAAAGCACTGGAGAGGTACCACCATCACTGCCTTTGCAAGATCCTGCAAATCCATTGGCAGGATAGGCGCACCAACGTCAGTGTTCTTGCTCAGGCCAACATCCCCAGCATCGAAGCTTTGACCACGCTCGATCAGTTCCGATGGACGGGTCACATTGTCCGCATGCCCGATACGAGACTCCCAAAACAAGCGCTCTATTCGGAGCTCCGGCAAGGCAAGAGAGCCCCAGGTGGGCAGAGGAAACGCTTCAAGGACACCCTCAAAGCCTCCTTGGAAAAAGTGTAACATCCCCACCGACACCTGGGAATCCCTGGCCCAAGACCGCACAAAGTGGAGGAGAAGCATCCGGGAAGGCGCCGAACACTTCGAGTCTCTTCGCCAGGAGCAAGCGGAAGCCAAGCGCAAGGAGCGCACGTCAACCCAAGCACCCCACCCACCGTCTGCCCTACTTGTGACGGAGACTGTAGGTCCCGCATTGGACTCGTCAGTCACCCGAGAACTCATTTTTTAATGTGGAAGCAAGTCATCCTCTGTTCCGAGGGACTGCCTAAGAGAGGAGAGTGCCACCTATATGCGTAATATTGTTGAGTGTGATTAGAGCACAATTTTTTTGTATAGTGTATATAAAGCATTCAATACAATTTAAATGTAGTGGAATGCTCTTAAAACCAGTTTACCCTCTTCCAATAGTTAATCAAGAACTCCTCGGTTCTGGTTCTTGCTTGCACAGAGCGCTGAACTTTTATCAGCTCTGCCTTCGCCAAGCTCAACTCACTCCCTGTCCCCGAGTTCATTGTCCTCGTCCTCATTTTCAAATCCCTTCAAGGCTATTGTTTGCCTTTTAAATAAGAGCCATCTTTCCCAGTTTAACATCCATCATGCTAACTCTGGCCTATGGATCCTCCAGAGGCCTTTGCTTCAGTCACTACCCCATGTTCTTTGAGACACACTTATTAACTACTTTGCTTTACCGCTGTTCTCACTTTCTTCAAAAGCCTCTTTAAAAACAAAATATCTTGGACAGTACTTTTGGGTGTCTTCCCCTCTTTTCCCCTCCCCCCACCCCCCCCTTGATTTTTCTTGCTTTCTTCTTGGTGTTCCCTTCTGAAGTGCTCGAAGACTTTCACGTTGGTGTTAGGACTTTAATCCGCTCTGATTATGCCAGAGATGGAAGGGTAACTCGATGATTCAAGTCCTATAGGAAAGATATTCTCTCTAGTGGACCTCCAAAATAAACTTCTCACTGCGCACAAATGATCAGAATACTGAACCTGTGAAAATATTTTTGGTATTTCACACGTGTCTCTTGTGTAGCGAGGTACAAAAATAACTTCACAAAAAGAGTGATATTTTCCAGAAAGTGTTAACATGGTTCAGACTTGTAACATCTGCTTTCTTTAAATGGAATTAGATTGACAACGAATGGAGAGTAATCAGCTGAGCATTACTAATCATTCTTGAATGGAGATTATGTATTTTTCTGTTCTGCTTGCAAAGGGATTTGATGGTACTGTACTATAATTCTAGGCTTGGACCAGAGGTGTGTTTGTAATCCATTCGACTGTAGATAATCACAATCTGGATTTATATTTTCATTTTTATATTTAGAGATCTCGAGGTGGGAACAGTTCTTTTGATGGTACAGTAGTTGTCAGAGATGGAACCTATAGTTGATTTTGTTTGATACTAATAGAATGTGGGGGCTGGCTGCTCACGTGACTCATTCTCAACCAGCTATAAATAGCAGACAGTATGCCCAGGACCCTCTTGGGTACAAATTAAATCCTTGCTGCGAATGTTTCCTTGCATTCATCTGGTCTGATCCTCCAAACCATTTCTGACATATGAAAATTTAATCAGCGCCACAGTGTTATTTATTGTAAAACCATTAGTCAGATTTCAGAAATAACCCTTTGAAGACTGGGATTCCTATTTGCCTTGATGAGCACAAATCATAGTGTTCATACATGCACAGTTGTTAAGTGAGAGCTGTTGAACAGAAAATATTAAACCCTTCTGAACTGGTTCAAACTAGTCATTTTTAATGCTTTTAACATTGCTGTATGTAAATTGGCTCCCACATTTCCTACATTGCAACAGTGACTATACTAAAGTACTTCATTGGCTGAAAAGCACTTTGGGACATCCTGAGATTGTTAAAGTTGCTATATAAATGCAAGCCTTTTTCTTTTTTATGATTGTGTAGGTTAGATATACGGTTTGATTTCCAAAATGTTATACCAATCCCCTGTAAGATATTAGTTTAAGAACTTTTGCTTTTATTACCAACTACCATGATACACTCATGCTTGTGCCTTGAGTTCTTCCTCTCCTCCTCCCCTCCGCCCCCCCCCCCCCCACCCAGTTTACTCAGTTTTCTTTCTCCAGTAGTGGCATCACAATCCAATCTAATTCTGTTTCGACTTAACGTCCACACGTGCAAACTATCCAGCAGTGGGCAGCGGGGAGGGAGGGGGGCAGTCACTAAATAGCAATCAGGCCACTTGTAGTATTGCCTTGGCTGAGATTGGGAACTTAACACAGACCAGCACTAGGTACAGCAATGTTAGAATGTCACCCTTGCCCTCATCCTTTTGTTATGTGCAGAATATGGGAAGTACATGCTTCTGAATCATGGCTTTGCTTAAAGGGGAACTATATTCACTGAATTATGACATTTCTGAACATTACAAAAAGGATTTTTTTTTTGTCCATTTGTTAGTATCTCTTAGTCACTCCTTGGTACTGTGTTTTATCTTGTTGAAATTGCTGGTTAGAGGAAGCCTGGGGCTAAAACATGTTGCAGTCCTGCAACATGAATCGGGATGGATTTACATATCTGACCGGCCACTTTCATCGGCCACTATCACATCGGTTTGCAAGAAAGCATGTTGGTTATAATGATCAATTGGGAGCGCAGTGTCTTCGACCTGAAACGTTAACTCTGTTTCTCGCTCCACGGATGCTGCCTGGCCTGCTGAGTTTTTCCAGCGTTTTCTGTTATTTCAGATTTCCAGCATCTGCAGTATTTTGCTATTGTATTGAATGAGGGTAATGTGCTAAATATTTATTTTTCAATTTCCATAAAGCTTTTGCTAAGAGCCCTTGTCTGAAATGTTGAAGTTAAAGTGAAAGTTTAGGGATTTGAAGATGAAGAGGTAAAATTGATCACCATTGATGTAATTTATTATCCATGATAATGGCTCGAATTTAAAAGATACATATGGGGGGAAAAAAATTCTCCTTGTCCAGCCCCAGAAGCTGTCTGCCAATCTATGCTGCAACAGGCACGCCAAGTCTGCCACAACAATTTTATTCCCCTTTTTTTCCCGTGCCGCTGCCTCCAATATTTTAGTAGGTGTTCCAATAGAGTCAAAAATCCTGCTGGAAGCCAGCTGAAAAAACTGAAATTAGTGAGACCCTGGAAAATTGGCCTGGGTCAGGAGCACAGCCACAGGGCAGCCGAAAATCATGACCCACCAACTTTGTATCGAGATTCCGATGAAGTGGAAAATCCCAGCTAGACTGTCCAATTTTGAAGGTGACACCAGATTGTTTAGAAAAGCAGCATTCCCACAGGAGAGGGGTACCTTGCAACCCGCTCCACGGGGGATATCTCCAAACAACAGCTCTACAGTCACTTCAGGACAGGTGTATAAGATCAAAATAACCAGCTTAACTACAGATGAGCATTACATTATTAAAGTGGAGCAGGAGTAATATTTGGTTGCAGTTGTTGAACAGATGTTGTTGAAAGTATCAGCACATTGTGTGGCAGCAGTCACTTAATGCACATTAAATGGTGGGTGTGTTATTCGGTTCAGAAGAGTTTGTAATTCTAAGGAGGTAATGGTGTCCTTGCTCAGATTGAACCTTTTGACTTGCATTTGAGCATTAACATCAGTAATGGGAAGTGTCCCTTTGTTTTAGGGCAGAAGGGGATGTCTTCACAGAGAAAGTAACATCTCTCTTTCTCTCCACGGATGCTGTCTGGCCTGCTGAGTATTTCCAGCATTTTCTGTTTCAGATTTCCAGCATCCGCAGTATTTTGCTATTATATCCCTAGAAGAATGTTCCCTTTTAACGCAGTGCTTCAACAAGCTTGTCTTTTCAACCAGATGTTAGTTAGTTCTGCTCACTATCTCCTCTAAGCTAGCTCCCTAATGATGCCATCAGTGTCTAAAAAAAATTATATTTCCTTATTATTCTTTCTCCCAATTTTAAAGTTAGTTTTAATCCTTTAAACTTAATGTTGAGAGCACCTATCGAAGGCCTTAAACTACATTCTCCAAAGATTTTATATTCCTCCCTGCAGCCCAGCAACATGGTTGTGTCAATATATCTTGTGGTGTTGATGCTTTCCTACTTTGTATTAAACACTACTTAAGTAGAATTCTGATGCAATAATTGTGGGGTTCAGTCAAATTCAGTCCTGTTTGCATTGGCTGCTTACTTCCAACTTCAGCTAAGACCTCACAGTATTCTCCACTGACTGCAATGGGATAGCCTCGGGGTGTTGAACATATCTTTACATTCTGACAAGGAGAATCCATCTCCTTTCAAACAAGAGTTGAGGATGTTGTAACTTTATTTTTTGCACTCTCCCTGTCGCACCCTCTGGGCTGTTGCAATATGACTCTGTAAATATTATAATACAATTTATGCACTATTATGCTTTTGACCTTGTGGCATCGCTATTGGTGTTGTATTTCCAATTCAGGAGCTCCGGTGCTAAGTGCTGTAAGGCAGGATTTAGAGACTCACTTCCTCTGTGTAAATGTACCTTTTAATGTTAGTGCCTTTGGAGGGGGATATTGAATGAGATGCAGGATTGGAGGTGGTCAGATAAGCTTCTCGTCACTGAAGATGTGTATTGCTATATTTTAGTGATGATACAGTCGAGGTGTTAGGATTTTCTCTTTGCAGAAACATTGAACTCCTTCACTGCCCACAATGCCTGTCCCTGAAGGTTACCACTGGGAGAACTTTAGACGTTTTCACAATATTCATTTTTGACATTTATTCTGGTAGAATTCAGAAAAAAAAGCTAGTTTAAAAAAAAAACTGCTTTGGTTATGAAATTTAACATATTTATAGCAGTTTAGTGATAGATTGGCCATCAAAGCGGAAAGGTATGGGAAGAAATCCGACACACCCAATGTTAATGTTGAGATGGGCAGGTGGAGAATGAGTTGGGTATAATACTGTGCCTTCAGCTCTGCAATCTGGTCATCGGGTGTTGGAAAACCGTCATTGATTGAAATCCTAAACCACAGCAGTATTTTTAACTTGGAAAAATGGTAATTAATTGCTGTTATTCCAAATTGTTGCAGTGCTTACTGTATGTTAATGGGGTGTTGATTATTGTAATTGGAGGAAAGTTTAATTGGTAAATTGATAAAAGAGCATTTATTTTTTCCAGTTTCACAATTATCCTAATTAACCACTCCTAGTTCTGGGTCTTGGTAAATAAAGATTTATTCACTGTCATTGCCTGATGCCCCTAGTTATACACAACTGCAAAACCTGTGCTCTCAGTAATACAGCGCCTGGTGTTGTCAGCCACTGAGGCAGTAAAGGAGCATTACTGCGGAGTCTTGCGCATGAATTAATTGAGTTAAGTTTTAACTTTGTCATTTATTATTTGCAAGCATCAGAACTGACGAGTCTGGGCGGGCGGGGGGGGGGGGTGGAAAAAAGGCCCACCATAAATTATTATAGATGCAAATGTGATCGGATTCTGTTTTACAACTCCACGTAAAAGTTATAGGTGATCCTGTTCAGCAACGCCAGTGGGAGTTGGGGGCAATCAACTGTGTATCTCTGGATGGATTGTAGTGCAGATAACTGGGTATGGAAGGGTGATATTCCTGATGGTTATGCATTGCTCTACAGACAGTACTGGTTAGCGGTGCTACAATTTAAGCTCTCCTGATGCTATTCATAATTACAGCCAAATAGAGTTCCTATAGGCAGACCCATGTCAGTTGTCATCCAAAATTTACACACTTGTACATGCCATGAATGGGAGTAGTGTGCGATAGGATTAACAGTTACCCTTTTACTGAGTTATGTCATGCCAGAGGTTGCATGGCCTATCCACTGTGCAGTGAAAGGCAGAAAATACGATGCTATTGGGCTACAACTAGTAGTCAACTTTATTAACAAGATTTGTAATTAGCAAGAGACAAAAGAAATGCAACAAATTATCAGCTTCCCTTGCACGTTACCTTAAACTGTCTCAAAAATAATCACGTCTGAAATCTTAGAAACTTTTCCGAATCTTTGAACTGAGTCTTTGGACGTAAAGTGAACACTTGTTACCTCCAATAGTTAAAGCAAGGCAATTACAGAACAGGGAACGCTGTCAGAGCATATACCACTCCACGCTGCTTTTTGACACCCCAGATCGCAGCAGTCCTTTCACACTTGTTGCAAGCTTGGTATTAGTGAATGTTTCGAGGACAATTTTTAATGCAGTTAGCATATAATGACTTCCCTCGGAGAGAGGCTGGGCTAAATAACTATAGGGAAACCTATGTACTTCTGGACGTGTTTATATATTGCTTTAACTCTGACAACCGGAGAAAGAACCTCTTCAAAAATAAATAAAAATAGCCAATTCTTTAATTCTCACTATCTTGGACTATCTAAAGTTCTGTATCAAAAAAGATTTAACCCAGAAGTCAAATCATAGAATGATACAGCACAGGACGAGGTCATTCAGCCCACTGTGCCTGTGCCGGCTCTTTGAAAGAGCTGTCCAGTTAGTCCCACTCCCCTGCCCTTTCCCCATAGTCCTGCAATTGTTTTCCTTATTAAGTATTTATCCAATTCCCTTATGAAAGTTACTATTGAACCTGCTTCCACCACCCTTTCAGGCAGTGCATTCCAGATCATCATAACTCACTGCATTAAAAAAAATTCTCATTTTCTCCCTGGATTTTTTGCTAATTATCTTAATCTGTGTCCTCCTGCTATCGACCCTCCTGCCAGTGGAAACAGTTTCTCCCTCTCTGCTCTTTCAAAACCCTTCATAATTTTGAACACGTTATAAAATGAAACATTATGAAATGTTTCAAATGAAGCAGTTTGGGCCCTTCTAACACAGATGGAATTACTGTCGCGTTTTAAAAGCACCGCAGGATATAAATGGTTCTTTCTGATTCTCCTGAATCTATTGTATCCATAAAGTGCAGTCTGAGAGTGTGTGTCACAAGTAATTGTACGATGAGAAAAGATTTCTTAATCCATTTCCCAATTTCACTCCCGTTTTGTCCTGATTTGATTCCTTTGCAGAATGACTATACACTGTCCGTAGGCTTAGTAGAGACAATGTCAAGAAATGGGGGAAATGCTATGAAATGTTCTGCCTGGGCAAAGATGTTTCTGATTGAGAAATTCTGTATAATGAGACTAAGTAAGGCATGATTTGATTAAAATGGGGTCTCCTTTGTGCATTTAAGTCGTGACTGGAGTGAGTAATTTGGTGGTCGAGTGGAATGAGTTGTGTTTTTATAGGTAGATTTGGACAGCCTTAAATGTGATGATTGCCCCTCTCAGCAGAAATGAATGGTGATTCAGCCCATCTTCAGGTGCTGCAGATCCAGCTCCCGCTAGCCAATCACACCATGCTATGGTGGTCTTATCCCTAAGTGAAATTGAATTTGTGTTCACCACGTAGCAAAATAAGACACTTAACATGATCAGCTACATAATTATCTGGCGTAATTAAATATCTTTCCACTCCTGCCACTCCCCATATTTTACATAGAATTTACAGCACAGAAACTATGGCACAGTGACAGGCCATTCAGCCCAACTGGTCTATGCTGGTGTCTATGCTCCACACCAGCCTTCTCCCACTCTACTTCATCGAACCCTATTGGCATTTTCTTCCTTCACTACTAATAACACTGACTCATTGAGGTGCATGGGTCCTGGAAGCTCCCCAGCCCTTTGACCAAGTACCAATTCTTCAGGTTTGAGCCTAGATTGAGGCTTGGCGAGGATTTGACTGTGAAGCATTAGGGCTGAGGCCGATCTTGTCCCCTTTTGTGTGTGCTTTATAGCATTGGGTGATTAAGAGTGGGAACTCTGGCTAATGTTTTTTCTCCACCCAAGCTTGGGTGCTGAGGCTGATTCCAATTTCCTCCCTGCCAGCTCTGCTAATTGAGCACAGCCCAGGGACCATACCTGGGACTCTGCTAGTCTGATTGGATTAATACCTGACTGGGTAACTTATTATTGTTAGGGAAGCTCATAAGCAAATCCTTAAGCAGAATTAATTCCAGAAAAGAATGAAGTTCCTCTTGTTAATGCTGTCAACACAAATACTATCTTTTTGGCACAAGTCTTGTCATTAGGATCCCTTTTAGAAAAATAATAGTACAAGTCCCCTTTTTGTGTACATCATTATCGCATGATGTGGGAGAGAGAAATTGATGTGGAAATATAGTATCAGGACTTGTACTGACAATTTTATTTTAGGTAAGTAGCTAAATATATACATTTTGGAGTGGTTTAAGTAATACCTTTTTTATAAGATTCATGCTTTGTATTAGCTTATTTCAGTGGTTTGTCCCCAGGACATGTTATCGGAATGAATCTGCTTCGAGACTGATTGTGAGTAATGGTTCCACCCACCCAAACTCAAGCGACTGGGGCCACTAAGTCGGACAGTGTGAGGAATTGAATTAACTTTTAAGATATCAACAGTTTTCATCAGCACTCATTGTTCAGGAAAAGGATGTTGAAGTCAATTACTTTTTTCTTTTGTAATATTATTCCTTACAGACTTCCCCATAGCTTGCCTGCACCACATTTTTTTTCTAACTGAGTGAGGCTGGAGATCTCCTGCACTTTGATCCGATTTAACAAGTGTCTAGCATTTGCTCAGCAACTTCCCACCGTAGCATGATCCAAATCGGGATCTCCTCATGGGGGGAAATAGCAGGCATAAACGCCTGTAGTACCAGTTTATGGTGCAGTGTGTAGGAGCTGTAACACATTGTGCTACTGAACTGCTTATGGAGTTCGAGATTTTACAAGAGAACACTAATTTGTAAGGGTCAGTGTATTTACAAGTTTGTTATGCCGATTCTATTAAAATCTACAAAGCATTTATATCGCTAAGCAATCTCTGCAGTGGATTGAGTCTCAAGACCTTCTCAAATCCCATCCCTTCAATCAAGTTTTGCATCACCTCTCCTAACCTCTTCCTGGCTTGTTGTCTTATTTCCTTACACCCATCTTTAAAGTGCCTTGGGACATTCCTTGCATTAAAAATGCTGTACAAATTGAAGTGTCTTGCTGGTTTGGAGCTGTCTGATTAGCTGTATCATAGTTTGTCAGCAAACCTAAAATGGTCAACAGTAATTATGGGTCAATAAAAAATATTCTTATTATCCTTGGACCCCAGAAACTAGTTACTTCTATTAGAATACCGGTTGCTACAGTCAGTAGTTTTTCACATTAGTGCACAAGCCAAAACATAGTTAAATAAACAAAATGAGAAGGAAAAGCATTTGTTTGAATGAAACATTGGCACATTGTGCTTTTTTAATTTTTTTGTTTGATTTACATGGCCATAACTGCTATTTTGTAAAATTACAAATGGCAGATGTGGAATGCCACGTTATTTAGACCATGGTATAGGAGTTGCTCAAGCCACTGTGTAGTGACATGGTAAATGTGTTGGTGAAAGTTTCTGCAGTTCATCAGTTCAAATAAAATCTCAAGTGCCTGATGGAATGTATTTATGAGTTGGATAGAAATTGAACAGAAGAAATGTTCATGACTGCATTTATGATCAAGAAATTCTTGTGGATTGCACGCCACATCAAAAATCTAGCATGACTGATGTGCAACAGAATGACCAAATGTTCTGTTTTGAAGTATTGGGTTTATGTTCTTTACAAAAGAGAAAGCTCACTTGGATGTTGCACACAGTGTCAAAGATCTTTAATACTGGTGTAAAATGACACTTGGGTGTGGGGAAAATGACCCATCAGATTTCCACAAATTTCATCAACAAATCTCTGCAGATTACACTAGAACATCAGGGCAAAATTACTGAAATTCTGTGCAAGCTTCAATTGAGACTGCTGGCAGCAAGACTCCACTTTCAAAATGGTATCGTAGTCTTGATAGCCATGCAGCCTCCTCTTCAGGTGACTGGTAGTCATTTAGTTCTTCTGCCAAGATCTTTCCACTGTGGCTTGATGAAGTGATCCATAAGCACAAAACCGTTTGCTCTTTTGATTCACCCCGAAACTACACACCAAAGATAGTATTTCATTAATTGATTAAAGCTGAGCGCTAACTTGTAACGTGTATATGGATGAAGAAGCCCTCCATTGATTCCCACCATTGTCCTGTCTCTCTTTCTCTCTCTTTCAAACAAATGTCTTTGTCCCCAAAGACTTGGCAGACTGGCAGAAATCTATTGGCTGTGTACAAAATAAATACAGCTGTAGATCATGTTATTCCATATGGAATATAGCGTATGATAACATAGGATATTAGATAGCTATCAGATGAGCCTTTGCTGAAACTCACACTGAATTGTTTGTCTCTCCTGATGTGATTTGTGTAGCTGAGCAAAAGAAGCTGTTAGAGATACGAAAAGGGAGATAGCACGGCATCCTATTTTCAGATCGATGAAAATGCAACCTTTTATTACACTAAACGTTTATATCCCCATTGAGGACTAAAGCTGCATTGTGCACGGTTTCTCAGAAATGAGCCTGTTTGCGGTCTTTGTACAGAGCTGATCGTCTGCAAAATGCGGCCTTTGTACATTTTCCCCACGGTTGATTTGTTTTACTTCAGTGGCTCATTCCTTTCTTTACCATTTTCTTGGCCTTTCAACAGGTGATTTATTTTCATATAACAATGCTAAGGAAGGGGATTTTTTTATAGCAACAACAAAGGATAAAAAGTTAGCTTAACTGGTAATTTTTTTGGGTATTACTGAGCCGTATAGACAAGAATGTCCAGATTTGATGCTAGGTCTGTGCTGTTAGACGATCTCCAGTGGCAGCAATTAGCTTCCAGGTCCCAGAGTGGAGAAAGTCTGACAGGATTCTCACTCTTGATCATTATCTAGTGACTGCTCTGGAAACCTGCATGTGTGTTAATATTGGGTGAAAACCGGATTGGGCTTGGCTGTGATGCTCTGCAGAATGGAATGAAGGCACAAGGTAGCAACTGGGGGGTAACGGGCCTGCTGCTTTATCATCTTCTGTGAGGAAGCTGCTGGTTTCTGGTCATTAGATCACCTCTGTGATGTGGCTGAAGTTGATAACTGAATATAGATCCTTAGAACAGTTGAAGTTTACAGCAAAGAACGAGGTTCATTCAACGTACCATGTCTACGCAGCTCTTTGTGAGATATAAATATAAGATATCACTAATAAATCCAATGGGGAATTCAGGAGAAACTTCTTTACCCAGAGAGTGATAAGAATATAAGGAAAGGTCATCGACCTGAAATGTTAATCTCTTTCTCTCCACAGATGGTGCCTGACCTGCTGAGTATTTCCAGCATTTTCTGTTTATTTGCTTTTGGATATGAATATGGAACTCGCTACTACAACACTGCATCAGTAGTTTTCCTCGGCATGTTTTTCAAATTCACATAATTGTTACCTATTCATTTTGTTTCAACAACAAACAACTACTTACATTTATA
The DNA here is from genome assembly GCF_052327205.1 of Somniosus microcephalus. NCBI lineage: Eukaryota > Metazoa > Chordata > Chondrichthyes > Squaliformes > Somniosidae > Somniosus > Somniosus microcephalus. The sequence continues at coordinate 21,307 of NW_028226032.1, forward strand.
TAGCGCCTTTAACGTAGTAAATCATCCCAGTCTCAAAATTCCACAATGTTAAATGTCTTTTGACTCGCCTACCCCCTTTCCTATCCTTTGTGGGTCACCTTTCATGGAGTGAGAACTCCGGATTAATTCCTTTTCGATTGCTTTCTAAACTATATTCCTGGGCTTGAACATCGGCTTTATCCCTTTTAGCACAATGCATTGTAGCTTGTGTAACTAGCTGAACCAGGCCCAGCACCCAGTGGTCAATTAGACACTCCGATTAAAGCTTTATGTCCAAAACAAGTGAGGGTTATTCACCCACGGCAGTTGTGTCTTTAAATACAGAGCTGAATAAAACAGTAACGGAGATTACCTTCCAGCAATTAAAAACAGAAAATGTTGGAAATACTCAGCAGGTCAGGCAGTATCTGTGGAGAGGGAAACAGTTAGGGCTTCAGATTGATGACCTTGCATCTCTAACTTTTTCCAGTTATAATTTAACAGGTTTTAAGCAAGTACAGAGGCAGTAAGGGGGAAAGGGAGTAAAGAACAAAAGGGAAGGTCTGTGATAGGGTGGCAGGCAGGAGAGATTAAATGATGAAAGGGATGATGGTGCGAGGCAAAAGGAGATGGTAATGTGACAACAAAAGATGGGTCTAGAGGAGCTGTAATTTAGAAAAGAATCAATACCAGTAACTGTTGTCTGGAAAAATGGGAGCAGTAGTTATGATCTGAAATTGTTGAACTCTATGTTGTGCCCGGAAAGCTGTAAAGTGGCTTATGGAAAGATGAGGTGCTGTTCCTCGAGCTTCCGCTGCGCTTCATTAGAACGGTGTAGGAGGCCAAGGACGGAGAGGTCAGTGGGCGTGGGACAGAGAATTAAAATGACAAGCAACCAGAAGCTCGGGGTTACGCTTGTGGACTGAACGTAGGTGTTCCGCAAAGCGATCACCCAATCTGCGTTTGGTCTCCCCAATGTAGAGGAGACCGCATCGTGAGCAGCGAATACAGTATACTAAATTGAAAGAAGTACAAGTAAATCGGTGTTTCACCTGGAAGGAGTGTTTGGGCCCCTGGATGGTGGGATGGGAGGAGGTAAAAGGGCAGGTGTTGCATCTCCTGCACTTGCATAGGAAGCTGCCATGGGATGGGGAGTGGATGATGGGGGTGATTGGAGAATGGACAAGGGTGTCATGGAGGGGACGTTCCCTTCGGAATGTTGAGAGGGGAAGGAAGGGGAAGATGTGTTTGGTGGTGGCGCCACACCGGAGATGGCGGAGGATGATCCATTGAATGTGGAGGCTGGTGGGGTGGAAGGTGAGGACATGGGGAACCCTATTGTGGTTCTGGGAGGGAGGGGCAGGGATGAGAGCAGAACTAGGATTGGCACGCGGTCGAGGGCCCTGTCGTCCACAGTGGAGAGGGATCCTCGGTTGAGGTAAAAGGAAGACGTATTGGCTGCACGAGGATGGAAGGTGGCATCATTAGAACGGAGGCGCACTTCCCTTTCTTTTATCCTTCCAGGCTGGCGTTGTTCCTGATTGAGCTTTATTGCCTTTAAAGGCCTGCTTTTACCAGCGTAAGAGTTTAAATGAATATTAAAAAAAAATTCACTTATTTAAACATTAAAACACCTGTAAAATAAGTTACTTTTTTAGCCCCTTTAAAACATTTGTTTATTTTTCAAAAAATTAAATTTTTGTTTTAAATGTTTAATTAAATTGTATTTTAATTTTAAATATAATTTTTATTATTGGTTTGTAAATGTGTGTTTTATGTGATCCCTATTCATGCTTATGGGGTTTCTGTACATAAGCATGAATGGGGATCCCCCTTCTTTCATTGGTTGGGCCGGTCCATGTGATCGCAGGGGTGCTTGCGAACTGCCTGGGCTATGTGGGCCTCGACACATATTTACACAGAGGCCCACGAGCGCGAGTCTCGGTGGATCCTGAGGCAGAAGGTAGGCGCGGATTTTATTTGCGAATCGGCGGCATTTCCCCGTGGGAAGCCTCCGACTGCAAATTCAGGCCCAATATATTTAAACTGGAATTTCCATCATTCAAATCTCTTTTCCAATGCACTAAATGTAATTCAAACCAAATTCTTAACCAGTGACTTGTCAGCAGCTGCTCAGGGCTTCCTTTGTTTCCACATGAGACTCTTGAGCAAGAACAGCAGGTTGTTGCATGGAGATGTGCATTTGTAACCATTGAAATTAGGGATGTTCAACAACAACTTGTATTTATATAGTGCCTTTAACATAGTGAAACATCCCAAAGCACTTCACAGGAGCGATATCAAGCAAACTTTGACACCATAACATGAGATTACATAGAAACATAGAAGATAGGAGCAGGAGTAGGTCATTGGGCCCCTCGAGCCTGCTCCGCCATTCAATGCGATCATGGCTGATCATCCAAATTCAGTACCCGGTCCCTGTTTTCTCCCCATACCCCTTGATCCCTTTAGCCTTAAGAAATATATCCAACTCCTTCTTGAATATATTTAATGTATTGGCCTCTACTGCCTTCTGTGGTGGAGAATTCGACAGGTTCACCACTCTCTGGTTGAAGAAATTCCTCCTCATTTCTGTCCTAAATGGCCTACCCCGTATCCTTAGACTGTGAACCCTGATTCTGGACTCCCCGACTATCGGGAACATCTTACTGCATCTAGTCTGTCCAGTCGTGTCAGAATTTTATAAGTTTCAATGAGATCCCCTCCAGCGAGTACAAGCCCAATCGTCCCAATCTCTCCTCATTAGGATAGGTGACTAACAGCTTAGTCAAAGAGTTAGATTTTAAGGAGCGGCTTAACGGAGGGTAGATAGGACGAGAGGTTTATAAAAGGAATTCCATCGCTTAGGACCTAGACGGCTGAAGGCACCGCCGTCAATGGTGGAGTGATGATAAATCAGGGATGTGCAAAACGCCATAATTGGAAGAGTGAGAGATCTCGTAGGGCTGGAGGAGGTTACAGAGATAGGGTGCGGCGAGGTCATGGAGGGATTTGAAACCAAGGATGATTAGTTTTGACATTTCTTGATGTTGATCTTGTGATGTTGGTGAGATCTTCATGGAATAACAGAGCAACCCTTTTCAGGGACAGCACTGCTCTCCTCAGCTGAGGAAAGGGGAAGAAAAAGATCCTTAAAAATTGCTTGCTCCATTTTACAGTCTGCTGACCAGCCGTGGCCAGCTGGCCATCCAATTATGTCTCAAAAAACCCACAATGCAGTTCACTAAAATGCTCTATAAAACTTGCCTCCTGGAATGTTTGCACTCTACTTGACAATGTCAATGGGATCAACAGGTGCACGGCTATACTCGGTATAGCCAGATATAATGACATTAACTTGCATTTATATAGTGCTTTTAATGTTGTAAAAGTTCCCAAGGTACTTCACAGGAGCATAATCGGACAAAAATTGACACCGAGCCATAGAAGGAGACATTAGGACAGGTTGGTCATAGTGGTAGGTTTTAAGGAGCATCTTAAAGGAGGAAGGAGAGGTGTGGAAAGGGGATTCCAGAGCTCCGGGCCTAGATGGCTGAAGGGAAGGCCACCAATGGTGGGATGAAGGAAGTGGGGAATGTACTTGAGAGGGCAGATGGCCTCATTCAGAAGGCGGCACCTCGGACAATGCAGCACTCCCACAGTGGGCTTGATGCAACCTTTTGACTCTGAGACGAGAGTGCTATGACTGAGCTAAGGAGTGTAATGAAATCCAGTGCTCAAAACCTACAGCCTTAATCCTTTTGTGTTCAGTGTCCAAGAGGATACTGAGGATTGTCATTGGTTCAGTGATGAAAGCATACTGGAGTGGTAATAGAGGGCATAAAATTAGAAGATGTAATGCTACTGGCCACCACTGAGGATGTAGGGATGAAATGTGCTACACTTTTTTACACATGTTTTTTTAAAACAAAGACACACAGTATGTTATTGTCTTTACATCCAGGCTACATTTAACTGCTCCACATTATTTAAAATATTGGGATTAGAGCCTACAGGCAATATTCGTTCAGTGAGGCTATAATCATTTCCTGCTGGCTGTAAGTAATCCCATAAGTGTCTGCGTGGATCGAAATTATTCACTGACGTCTACTATTTATAATCTATTCTGTATTTTGGGGGGATTTTGTGTTTTTTGTATCTGCAGTGGTTGTTGTCCGAACACAGAGACTACGTGCACTTGTTCTTGATACATAATGTTCACATGAAGAATAACAATCGTGAGATCATCAGTATAGGTTTATACAGTCTCCATTGGATTTCTCTCCAATTCTTTGTGCAGTGTATAATCTATGGGGTTTAACAATCATTTTTTTGTCTACAAGCTATTTGCTGTTCAGTAGTGTGTCTTTAAGCTTTTTAGTAAAGCGGGAATCTTTTAAAGATCAATAACTGTTATCGCTAAGTTTTGTAACCTGTTGCAAGCCTATGCTGGAGCAATTTGAAATGAGGAAGGTGTTTTTGGAAATGGCTCTTAATTGAATAATTCTGTGTAATCTGTTTTGTTTCTTTCACTTGAATGTTGATGCTTGTCTGGTTTTAATTGGATTCAGATGTAATGAAGTAAAGCTGCATCACAGAATAAACAGAAAGGAACCCGTTTGGATAAAAAGGCACAATCATAACACTGGTAACTAGGTATTTTTTTCGCATTTTAAAGGAGCAGGTCATGGATAAATACTGCGACTGTGTCCCTGAAATTCCTCCATGACCTCAAACAACTTAATTTCCCCCAAGAAAATCATTTACACAGCTCCTCCACGGCATCTTGCTAGCTCCCAAATCTGTAGTCTGTTTGTGCCACAGGCAGTGTTCTTGTATGAGCCAGTTATGATTGAGTTTCTTTTGTCTTTTCAGACATTTTAAATAATGAGCTTCTCATCACCATTCACAAAATGCAGTAGGAGTCAGATTTTGGAAATGGAGTTGAGCAAAAATGTTACGAGCTCTGATGGAACACTGAGTATTATTAAGAAATTGAAGGGCTGTTCTGACTGAAATTATCCAGAGTTTTGGTTCTTTGGAAGCGGGGCTGTTGCCGGAAGACTGGAAGAAAGCAAGTGAGATTTCATGCTGCAAGAAGTTGTACAGATCTGGGAATCGCAGGCCAGTTAACTAATGACACTCGAAATTAGAGTCTGTTTGAAAAAGAAGTTCGCAATTGTCCTGTGCGATCAAAGATAATAAAGTAAAGCTGGCATAAGTTCATGAAATAAAACTTGTGGTGAGCAGCTGGTTTTTGGTGAGACAAATGAATTACATATGGCACAGAAACAGACCATTCGGCCCAACCAGTCCGTGCCGACGTTTATGCTCCACTCGAGCCTCTTCCCATCTTTCCTCATCTAAATCTATCAGCATAACCCTCTATTCCCTTCTCCCTTATATGCTTGTCTAGCCTTCCCTTAAATGCATCTATACTATTCGCTTCAACCACTCCCTGTGGCAGCGAGTTCCACATTGTCACCACTCTTTGGGTAAAGAAGTTTCTTCTGAATTCCCTATTTGATTTCTTGGTGACTATCTTATACTGATGGCCTCTAGTTTTGCTCTTCCCCACAAGTGGAAACATTCTCTCTGTATCCACTCTATCAAAACCTTTCATAATTTTATAGACCTCTATTAGGTCACCCCTCAGCCATTTTTCAAGAGAAAAGAGACCCAGCCTGTTCATCCTTTCCTGATATGTATAGCCTCACATTTCTGGTATCATCCTTGTAAATCTTCGCTGCACCCTCTCCAGTGCTTCTATATCCTTTTTATAATATGACGACCAGAACTGCATGCAGTACTCTTAAGTGTGGTCTAACCAAGGTTCAATACAGGTTTAGCATAATTTCCTTACTTTTCAATTCTATCCCTCTTGAAATAAACCCTAGTGCTTGGTTTGCTTTTTTTTATGGCCCTGCTAACCTGTGTCGAAACTTTTAATGATTTGTGTATTTGTACTCCTAGATCCCTTTGTTCCTCTACCCCACCTAGACTCGCACCCTCCAAGTGATGTCTCTTCTTCCTACCAAAATGTAATACCTCACATTTGTCTCTGTTGAACTTCATTTGCCAATTATTTGCCCATTCTGCAAGTTTATTAATGTCCTCCTGTAATTTGTTGCAGTCCTCCTCAGTATTGACTGTTTCCATGTCTCCCCACCACCACCCCCCCCCCCCGCCCCAAATTTGGTATCATCCACAAATTAGAATTATTGGATGAAGATGTGACTGTCAAATATCTGTTTTCAAAAAGCATGTGAGATCTGTCCCAAAAGTGAACTGTCAAAAGTGAATTGTTAAATTGGATAGGGAGCTGGCTTGATAATAGAAAGTAGTGAGGTCGTCCTCAGTAGTAATTGTTCAAAGTGTTCAATTATTACTCTTGGAATGTTGTTGTTTTTAATCATGTCTTATTTACAGATGAGGGTATTGTGAGCACAATGGCTGTTTTTTGTCAATACAAAACTTGTGGAAAACAGCTTTGTGGTATCGAAGATTATTCAGTGGGATTTACACAGATAACTGACAAATAACATTCAGTATTTATAAATAACATGTGTATATTGGTGCTAAAATCTTTGTAGTAAACCATACTTATTATCATAATCATGGAAACAAAACAGAAGAAGCTTTAAAACGTGTTCAGTGTGAGGCAGTGATTACCAGGGCAACTGAAATATTATGTTGCACGGCTAGAAGCAGAGTCCAAGGAAGTAATATTCACCCTGTATAAAATAGTTTTGCCGCTCGGACTTCATACCTTCAAAAAAAAACAGAGAATTCATATTGATACAAAGAAGGTTAACTGGGCTAGTTCTGAAGGGTGCTTTAAAGAGGATCAAGGAACCTGTGATTATAATCATGAGCTTACCAGGTGTTTGAAGGTGTGACTGCATCTGCAGTGGGCTCTGGTGGGAAGTCTCCTTCATAGAAAGGCTGGTCCAGGTTACAAATTTCAAAACCAAATGCAAGAACTCAACTATAATATAAAATACAATGAAGCCAATCCGTTAAAAATATTTTGCTTCTGTTAAACCGAGGATTTTTAAGAAGTAGCTTTTGCTGATGCCCAATAATACGGACATCGTTGCCACAGTTGGTAACTCCTCGCAAAACACCATCTGACTATTGGAGCTGTGGATTCACTTCCTTGTACAGTATTATATAGAATTTTACAGCACAGAAACAGGCCATTCGACCCAACAGGTTTATGCTCCACATGAGCCTCCTCCCACCTGACTTCATCTAACCCTATCAGCATATCCTTCTATTCCTTAAATGCATCTCTGCTATTTGCCTCAACTACTCCCTGTGGTAGCAAGTTCCATATTCTCACACCACTCTGGGTAAAGACGTTTCCCCTGAATTCCTTACTCGATTTATTAGTGACTCCTGTATTTATGGCCTCTAGTTTTGGGCTCTGCCACAATTGGAAACATCTTCTCTACATCTACCCTATCAAACCCTGTCATAATTTTCAAGACCTCTCCTGGATCACCTCTCGGTCTTTTTTCGAGAGGAAAGAGCCCCAGCCTGTTAAGTCTTTTCTGATAGTTGTACCCTTTCAGTTCTGGTATCGTCCTTGTAAATCTTTTTTGCATCTTCTCCAGTGTACTGGATGTTAAATGTGTTTTGTGTATTATGTAGTAGAATTAATTTGAGCAGAGTTCAACTCCTGAATCAAGTCCAACCGTCAAACTTTGGAAGATGCAAGGACTTTACTTTCGAATGTTTGCAAAGTTTAGTCTCGTGAGTCCCGAGATGCTGTCACCTGGGTTATAACATACAACCATCTTTGCACACGACTAGTTGTCAGATCAAGGCATTTAAGCAACTACCAAAATGATGCATTCTAATCCTCCCAAGATGAGAAGGACCAGGCATCAGCAACTGCTTGGTACAACACCATGTGGGTTCTCTGAATACTGCTGCTGCCAAGCATGGAGGATGGGCCCCATTGTGAGGGGACATGTACTTGGGTAAACGTTGAGAGATTGCTGGAAGTGTCCTTGATATCAATGCATTCAAAATATTAAATCAGTGACAATCTCTGAGAGGAAGACTCTTTAATTTTATCCCTTGAAAAGAATTTCCTAACACTCCTACAAAATTGTTTAAGAACCAGTAATCTAAAAGCCTACTCATCTGTAGTTTTACAGTAATATGAATTGGTAATCTGCCCAACCTTGTCATGGTCTGTGGTCTGGAACTTGTTAACTCTAATGCAGTAACATAAACTCAATGTTTGTGATGTTGATGATGATAGATGAAGAAGGTGGGTGGAGGCTCGTGTGGAGCATAAACACCGGCATGGACCTGTTGGGCTGAATGGCCTGTTTCTATGCTGTAAATACTTAGTAATATTGTGCATATACTACTGTCCTTATTAGAATCAACACACATTTTATAATGTCATTCTAATGTACTAGATTAGACTTTCAACTCTATCTCCACTTTCCACTCTCTAAGTCCCTTACAGGGTATCCCCTCTGGTCTTGCAGATTGTCCCAACTATGCTGCTTTGGGCATAAACAACTGAAATCCACGGGTGGAAACAAAATATCTGAGGAAGATTCATCCTTGGGCTGTGGTCACACCAGTTTTTTCATGGTTGACTTGGAGCAGCATTGGCAGGCGCTGGAGAGAAGGTCGCATAATTCCTCAATTGTCCAAGGGTGGTGTGAACCACGAGAGAAAATGGAAAGAGTTTTCCTGATTCTTGTTAAAGCCCCCACTTGTGGGGAGAACACTATATAATGTTATCCTTTTAAAAGCTTGTTGCACAGAGAGAAGCAGGCGGAGCATGCATGTGGCTTTGCAAGGATTGCGGGCTTCCTCGTTGCAGGGCGTCATCAACTGCATGCATGTGGCTTTGTGGGCACCGATCTAAAATGTGCCACAACCGCCAAGGTTATCACTAGCTGAATGTGCAGTTGGTATGTGACCCTGCTCGGCACATCATGATGGTGAATGCCCAGTATCTTGGCGGCAGCAGCCATGAAGCTTTCATTCTATGCCAGTCTGCTGTTCCCTCAGTCTTTGAGTCACGACAAACCAGAGGGGGGTTATTGGGTGACGAGGGCTATCTGATGACCACCTGGTACATGACTCCTCTCCGCGCACCAACCACACGTGGGCAGCATGCGAACAATGAGAGCCATGCTGCCATATGGAATCTGATAGAGCAGACCATTGACGTCTTTAAACAACGCTTCTGCTTGGACCGCTCTGGAGGACCCTGCAGTACTCACCAGAACACATCTCCAGATTCTTCGTGGTCTGTTACATGCTCCTCAACCTTGCCATCATGAGGGCACAGCCCTTGCCACCAGTCATATGGCGACCAGCGGACGAGGAGGCAACCCAGACAGCTCCTTTCTGTCTGGGCTGTCCGTGATTGACTCATCCGACTGAGGGAGTTGCATTCACTTGTACAATTCCCCATTCAACAATAACCCCACACCTTGCCTTTCCTCTGCTGCTGACCATCACAGCATCCTCTTGGCCACCAATATTCCCTGTAAGCTGTGCGGCCGCGCAGCACTCCAGGGGTCCTGCGCAGCCGGCTTTTCAATAGAAAAACCATGCATGTGCAGTATTTTGAATGGGCTGGGTGGCCTCTTCAAAATTACAGGGAACATTGTTAGCCACGATGCTGAAATAAAAGCCACCACAAGAAACATTTCAATCCAACTTTATCCATCAATATAACCTAACAAAGTCAACTAATCACCCTTGTGCATTCCCTTAATGCCAGTCTTCAGTGTGCCTTTGCCTGTCTTAGTTCGCCTACAAAGTGGTACCCCAGTGGCTGCAGCATACTGATGGAAGGCTGCTGACTTTCAGTGAGGGAGACTGCAGATGACTTTGCAGGACGACCTCGAGCAGCTCTGGGCCTTGAAGGCCTGGCTGCGGACTGCACCACCTCTGCAGTCTGGGCTGGCTGACCCGCAATAGCAATGATATGGTGGGAGGGCGAATGCTGTCCTCCTGAGAGAGGACAGCAGATTCGTTCTTCACGGAGCCACTCCCCCGGAGCGGTGCCTCAGCATTCCTAGCCATCGATTGGAGGACAGATTTCTGTAATGCTGTGACACCCTGTTTACCACACTGGTAAACAGCCACGATAGCAGCAGTCTGAACTTGTGTGGCAGCAAGCTGCGTTTGCTTTACTTCAATCTGAGCTTCTATCGCAGCACTCAAAAGTTGGGTGGCTTCTGCTTGTGCTGCAATGGATGCTGAGACTTCGGCTATCGGGTGTGGCGTGATGGTTGGGTATACAAGTGCATTAATGGATCTGCCCAGCCCTTCCACGCTGGAAAGGATGGGCTCCTGCACAAAGCCCTGTGCAAGGCTGGAGCTGGACTCCTCCATGCTCTTTGACATTGCACTCTGGCTTTCTGGCAGGCTTGACCGTGCACCAAACATTTTGTTGTGCATACCCATCAGCCTTCTTCTGTAGGCCACCCCATTGAAGTCTTCACCTGAGTCCTCTGCAGCAGAACTCGTGTGCGACCTCGCCCTCCGGGGAGCTGGCACCTGCAGTACTCTTTCCCCCAGCTGGCTGTAGCCCACTTGTGCCCGGTGATTCACCACGTGCAGATCCTGCCTCTAAGCTACCCTCTAAACTCCATGCAGTGCCAGTATCTGAGCTGGTGGCTGCGTGTGTCAGATCGAGTGAAGATGTTTTTTTTTTCATTACTCTTCTCTCCCTCCTCTTCTACAACCACTGGCTGGGCAGGTTGAATTTTTTGGGGTATCTGAAATGAGAGAGGCACAAGGTAGGGTTGTGGGGAGAGGGGGGGCAGCAAGAGGTGCATGCTTACACCATGTGCAGATTGTAAATCAGAAGAGATTGTGGGATGAGTAATGTGGGAAGGAGGATAATGTATGAGGATACCGGCATCGTGTACTCCTTCAGCCCTACCACTGGCAACGGGCTCAGCCATGCCCCTCCCGCGAATGGCCAGCACCGTCTCCTCTAAGGGAGTGAGGTGATGCAGGCGAGCCTGTCCCTCGCTGGTTAGGTTCTGCTGGTGCTGGTTATACGTCACCTTTTCCTGCAAGAGAAAGGGAAGCGTGTCAGTGTAATGTGTTTGGGTGATGTGCCTGTCATGGTTGAATAGCAGACAGTGTGCATAAGCTGTTGAGATGTGGGTGCAGGGCTTGCAGCAGTGGTAAGTTTGTGAGGGTGAGGTGAAGCTATGACCGTGCGGTATGAGTCGTGATTGATGGCGATTGTTAGGTGAGTGGGGGTGTGGTGCATTGAGCAGTGTGTGAGGCTAGTGGTGCAGATGGTGGGTTTATGGTATTTGAAGATGAATTTACTGACCTTGACAACTCGTGAGGTCATTAAACTTCTTGCCGCACTGAGTCTAGGCCCTCGGCTACATTGCTGGCATTCAACACAGTGGCTGTCTGCTCCCACTGCCTGGAGGGCCTCCTGGGCCCCTGTGAAAGAGGACTTCTCTTCTCCTATTGACCACCTGCACCAAGGCTTCCAGTGTTACAATGGAGAAACTTGGTGCATGCTCACTCCCCTGTTGTGCCATCATTCATTGATTTTTTTTTTGCATTGTCTTCCTCAGCCAGTTAAATGACCTGCAAGCAGAATGCACCTCCCCTTGTAAAGGCATTCTGTCCCTCTTAAGTAGTGCAAGCTAGCTTGAATTGGTGCCAACCTCACACGAACTTGAGCCCCCCGTTGAGCGTTCAGCCACTCGGCAGTGCATTCAGCGCTGGCCTGAATGCCACAATCATACAAATGAGCAGGCAGCGGCCATCACAGAATCACAGAAACCCCACAGTGCAGATAGAGGCCATTTTGGCCCATCGAGCCTGCACCGACACATATCCCACCCAATCCCCGTAACCCCTACACCAACACATATCCCACTCTATCCCCGTAACCCCACGTATTTAATCCCCCTAACACGAAGGGTCAATTTATCATAGCCAATCAACCTAACCCGCACATCTTTGGACTGTGGGAGGAAACCGGAGCACCCGGAGAAAACCCACGCAAACACGGGGAGAATGTGCAAACTCCACACAGACAGTCACCCGAAGCTGGATTCGAACCCGGGTCCCTGGCGCTGTGAGGCAACAGTGCTAACCACTATGCCACCGTGCTGCCATGGGTTGCTAGCGCATCGCAATCCCAGCACTCATTTTCAGGAGCAAATTAATTTCTAGGCTAGTGTTTGCAGAATTGACTTGTTAATAGATATTGCTGGTCAGGGGTAATAACACAAACTGCTGCTCATGAGGTAGGTAGTCGTTACCTTTCACAAGGTTCTCCTCAGGTAGATACAAGTTAGGTAACGGGTAAAGGAACATTGCATCCCATAAGTAGCAGGTCTTTGTCGCATTTCAGGGTCAACTTGGAGAGTTAAGCAGCTTCATGTTCATGAAATGGATCCATCTTAAAAATTTTGATGCTTGGTTTTTCATATATTTAAAAAAAAACACAAACCTGAAGTGGCAGATGCTGTATAATGTGGATATATGCGAGGTTATCCACTTTGGTGGCAAAAACAGGAAGGCAGATTATTATCTGAACGGCAATAGATTGGGAGAAGGGGAAGTGCAATGAGACCTGGGTGTCCTTGTGCACCAGTCGCTGAAGGTAAGCATTCAGGTGCAGCAGGCGGTTAAGAAGGCAAATGGAATGTTGGCCTTCATAGCGAGAGGGTTCGAGTACAGCAACAAGGATGTCTTGCTGCAGTTGTACAGGGCCTTGGTGAGACCACACCTTGACTATTGTGTGCAGTTTTGGTCGCCTTATCTGAGGAAGGATGTTCTTGCCATGGAGGGAGTGCAGCGAAGATTCACCAGGCTGTTACCTGGGATGGCAGGAATGACGTATGAAGAGAAATTGGGTCGATTAGGCTTATACTTGCTGGAGTTTAGAAGAATGAGAGGGGATCTCATTGAAACTTATAAAATTCTAACAGGACTAGACAGACTAGATGCAGGAAGGATGTTCCCGATGGCCGGGGAGTCCAGAACCAGGGGTCACAGTCTAAGGATAAGGGGTAAGCCATTTAGGACTGAGATGAGGAGGAATTTCTTCACCCAGAGAGTGGTGAGCCTGTGGAATTCTCTACCACAGAAGGCAGTGGAGGCCAATTCATTAAATATATTCAAGAAGGAGTTGGACATATTTCTTACGGCTAAAGGGATCAAGGGATATGGGGAGAAAGCAGGGACAGGGTACTGAATTTGGATGATCAGCCATGATTGCATTGAATGGCGGAGCAGGCTCGAGGGGCCGAATGGCCTATTCCTGCTTCTATCTTTTATGTTTCTATATCTTGGTTCCGTTTATTTTTGGAGAATGTGGTGCTGAGGTTTTGCCTTCAGCTTCACGGCTCTCACTTGGAAAGAGAATACAATTTTCTGGATCATAAAGCTTCCGAGTATTTCATGTTTAAGACAAATATATTTGTCTGTTATGGCAGTTGTTGGTAATAAGACCTTACGCAAAGTAATCTCAAATATAAATGAGCTAACCAGGCATCACCTGGGATAGTTGAGACTTGTTTTCCTAATGGTGTGGCCCACATGGGATGGTGTGCAAAGAACCTCCTGCACCACTTGAAGTAACTAACATGCTTTTAATGAGCCTTTTCTTGGCCTCAATGGGTGAGCACTGTAACGCTGGCACCAAAATTTGGACATGGTTTCTTAACTCCATATTTTTCTTTTGTATTGCATTTTGCTGTGTTACTTGTACATGGGGGGTCAAATGTGCAAAAACTATTAATTTCTGCTGTACATATGGACGACTTTTATACCCACATGTAAAATATATTTTCTTGCCCCTTGGCTCTCTGTTTGACTTGAAGCACCTCTGAGCTTGCCATGATTCTGTGTGTTTAACCTTTGTTGTCATTCCATCAGTGGGACTGTTCCTCCTCCAGTCAGAATTGAATTATGATTCAGAACCTGGCCCTTTCAGTCAGGGTGGGAAGATCATCTGACAACAATGGGGTCCTGAATGTGCCAAGCTCTTAATAAATCATTTGCCCCCAGAGGTTTTCTCCTATTGAATGGGGTTAATATTCGTATGTGAGCTTGAACTGTATTCAAAAAATGAAGAATACCATACCAAAGGTAGGTAATTTAATAGTTTTAAAGTTTTACTCAATAACAATTGTTCTCGCTGCCATTTTGTGACTTACATTTGCACTTGCAAAAGCATCAAGACTATTGAAGGACTGAAGCTGTTCCAAACCATGTAGTGACTTAGTAACAGTCTCTGGAGTTTGTTCTTTGCTGCAGAGCTAGAGGTCAGGCTTTCAAACTGGATTATAGTACACAGCCGTAATGTTGGTATGAAGCTAAAAGTGCTTGGTTTCCTGGTTCAGTGGTGCAGCAGCTAAAATTCTCATCCTTGTACTCAAATCCCTCCATGACCTCGCCCCTCCCTTCTGTAACCTTCTCCAGCCCTACAATCACCTGAGAACTCTGTATTCCTCCAATTCAGGCCTCTTGCCCAGCCCCAAATTCATTTGCCCCACAATTAGCGGCCGTACCTTCAGCTGTTTAGGACCAAGCTCTGGCATTCCCTCCCTAAACCTCTCCACCTCGGTCACCTCCTTTAAGAGGCTCCTTAAAACCTACCTCTTTGAGCAAACTTTTGGTCACCTGTCCTGATATCTCTTTGCAGCTCAGTGTCAATTTTTGTCCAATAGCGCTCCTGTGAAGTGCCTTGGGACATTTTACTACATTAGAGGCGCTATATAAATGCAGTTGTTGCACCATTTCCTATTGTCTCCCTTTGTTGACCAGCGTGAGCCCTGTGGTGGTTTGTGTGCACTCTTTGCTTCACATTGTATTTCTGTAATGGGGAGTTGACTTGCTCTGCATTGTATCTGCTAATATAATAGCGGGACCGAGAAGTGTTTTGATTTGGCCCGGATTGCTGTATTTTAAACACATGTACTTCTTTAATCTCTTTGAAGGCAGACTGGGTGAACACTAGGTGAGGCATAGTTTGGTTTGGTTTGTAAGTTGATTAGTTCCACACTAGGTAAAACCGACGGAACACTGAGTTATGATGACAAGTCAGTTGGCACAATTAGTTAAACTTCTGTTTGTGTACTGTTAGGAAAAACCAAGAACACGTCTATGGAAAAGTGTGAACTCTTCCTGAACAGGACAGAGGTTCCTTCCACATGTAGCCTGCTGCCAGATTCACTTCAGATGGTGTTGATTTCTTAAAGACTTTATTTATAGAATCGTACAGCACAGAGGGAGGCCATTCAGCCCATCGTGCTTGTGCTGGCTCTTTGAAAGAGCTATCCAATTACAGGAAACTCTTTCATATCTGGCACCGACGGGACCGGGATGGTGCCGGTTGATTAAAAATTCCGGATAACGGAGAGGTATACCTACCGAGGCTATTTTTAACAAACAAAAATTTTAAAAATCAAGGAATGTGCAGTATAATTGGGTACTCGCCTACAGAGCCTTCCGACAGCGCCAAGAAGCCAAGCAGTGGCAGTTTGGAGAACTACCCCCACTGACTAACTCGGCCACCGTGGGAGACTCGGACTCGGCAACATTTCCGGTTATTGAGGTGTTGTTTTCGGAGTATGAATTTTGCTGGTTATTAGAGAATTCTGGATATTTAGGTGCCGTTTAAACGAGAGTTTCCTGTAGTCCCACTCCTCTGCTCTTTCCCCATAGTCCTGAAAATGTTTCCTTTCCAAGTATATTTCCAATTCCCTTTTGAAAGTTACTATTGAATCTGCTTCCACCACCCTTTCAGGCAGTTCATTCCAGAGCATAACGACTCGCTGTGTAAAATATTTCTCCTCCTCCTTTCTACCTGGTTCTTTTGCCAATTATCTTAAATCTGTGCGCTCTTATTATTGACCAACCTGCCAGTGGAACCAGTTTCTCCTTATTTACTCAAACACTAGATAATTTTGAACACCTCTCTTAACTCTCCTCCTAACCTCTGCTCTAAGAACAGTCCCAGCTTCTCTAGTCTCTCCACACTTACTTGTTCGTTTGAATATGTTGCCAATCCCTTGACCTTACTGTGGTTCGTTGGGTGACTGTATTCTTTGCTGGGCTACAAGATGGACACAACATTGCTTGACCTGTCAAATGATTCAACCTGCCAGCTGATCATAGGGTAGCATTTGAAAAGTTCAAAACTGATCTTAGGATAAGGGTATTAAAGGATATAGAACCAAGGCGGGTAGATGGAGTTAAGATACAGAGCAGCCACGATCTAACTGAATGGTGGAAGAGGCTCGAGGAGCTGAATGGTCTACTCCTGTTTCTATGTTCCTATTTATGGTAGTCTAGCTTTCAATTGACAAAAGTTAAATCTAAGGGAAAAAAATCATAAATGTTCTGTACATTAATTCTGTTTTCTGCTTTTAAAACAATACTTTGAAGCTCATTTATTAACTTTCAACTTGCAGTGTCTGCACAGATAGGAAAGTTAGATGAAGAGCTCAGGTTTTTAGGAATTTATTTTACTATATAAAGGCAGCCCACATTTAAGAAAATAACCTAATACTAATAAAGTTTCTGGGTTCCTGAAATCTTTCAGAAAGCCATTACTGATTGGTTTGTGAACATTAGATTGCAATAACCCACCTTCTGACCTCCAGCACCCAAATAATTAAAGTTGCATCAGGCAGGAAGAATTTATAGCATGCCTGGAATCTGTGAATAGTAAATACTGTACATGTCTGAAAACATTACCATCTGGTCCAGATAGGATCAGCTACTGCTTTTTATTTTTTAAGTTAACTCTGCTGAACCAGAAGATTGCTGTTGCACCAGTAATTGTGAAATTTTAAAAATGTATATGTACATCAAAACATTTTAATATTTACACCTTAAATTATGTATTAATTTTCTCTCCTACATTGTTGAGGTAGGAGGGGTTGCAAATGAGAAATCCTGTTTTTTTTTATTCCTTCATGGAATGTAGGCGTCGCTGGCAAGGCCAGCATTTATTGCCCATCCCTAATTGCCCTCGCAATGGTGGAAAGCCACCTTCTTGAACCACTGCAGTCCATGTGATGAAGGTACTCCCACAGTGCTGTTCGGGAGGGAGTTCCAGGATTTCTACCCAGCGACGATGAAGGAACAGTGATATATTTGCATGTCAGGATAGTGTGTGACTTGAAGGGGAACTTGGAGGTGGTGGAGTTCCTATGCGCCTGCTGCCCTTGTTCTTTGGGGTGATAAATCGTGGGTTTCGGAGGTGCTGCCAAAGAAGCCTTGGTGAGTTGCTGCAGCCCATCTTGTAGATGGTACACACTGCAACCACGGTATGCCGGTGGTGGAGGGAGTGAATATTTAAGGTGGTGGGTGGGGTGCCAATCATGTGGGCTGCTTTGACTTGGATGGTGCTGAGCTTCTTGAGTCTGGTTGGAGCTGCACTCATCCAGGCAAGTGGAGAGTATTCCATCGCACTCCTGATGGTGGAAAGGATTTGGGGAGTCAGGAGGTGAGTCACTTGCTGCAGAATACCCAGCCTCTGACCTGCTGTTGTAGCCACAGTATTTATGTGGCTGGTCCAGTTAAATTTCTGGTCAATGGTGACACCCAGAATATTGATGGTGGGGGATTCAGCAATGGTAATGCCATTGAAAGTTAAGGTGAGGTGGTTAGGCGCTCTCATGTTGGAGATTGTTATTGCCTGGCACTTGTGTGGCACGAATGTTACTTGCTGCTTATCAGCCCAAGCCTGAATGTTATCCAGGTCTTGCTGCATGCAGGCATGGACTTCTCCATTATCTGAGGAGTTACGAATGGAACTGAACACTGCAATCATCAGCGAACATCCCCACTTCTGACCTTCTGATGGCAGGAAAGTCACTGAAGCAGCTGAAGATGGTTGAGCCCAGGACATTGCCTTGAGGAACTTCTGCAGCAGTGTCCCGGGGCTGAGATGATTGGCCTCCAACAACCACAACCATCTTCCTTTGTGCGAGGTATGACTCCAGCCAGTGGAGAGTTTTCCCCCTAACTCCCATTGACTTAAATCTTACCAGGGCACCTTGATGCCACATTCAGTCAAATGCTGCGTTGATTTCAAGGGCAGTCACTATCCCCTCCCCCCTCTGGAATTCAGATCTTTTGTCCATGTTTGGACCAAGGCTGTAATGTGGTCTGGAGCTGAGTGGTACTGATGGAGCCCAAACTGGGTATTGGTGAGCAGGTTATTAGTGAGTAAGTGTTGATAGCACTGTCGACATCCCCTTCCAGAAGAATGAGAGGTGATCTTATTGAAACATATAAGATTCTGAGGGGGATTGTCAGAGTGGGTGCTGAGAGGATGTTTCCCCTAGTGGGGGTATCTAGAACCAGGGGGCATAGTTGCAGAATAAGGGGTCGCCCACTTAAGTCGGAGATGAGGAGGACTTTCTTCTCTGGGGGTCGTGAATCATTGGAATTCTCCAGAGAGCTGTAGAGGCGGAGTCATTGAATATATTCAAGGCGGAGATTGACAGACATTTAAACTACAAGGGGTATGTGGAGAGAGCGGGAAAGTGGTGTTGAGGCCAAGATTGGATCAGCCATGATCTTATTGAATGGCGGAGCAGGCTCGAGGGGCTGATTGGCCTACTCCTGCTCCTGTTTCGTATGTTCTTATGTTCATCACTTCACTGGTGATTGAGAGTAGGCTGATGGGGCAGTAATTGGTTGGATTAGATTTATCCTGCTTTTTGTGGACAGGACGTACCTGGTCAATTTTCCCCTTTGTTGGGTAGATACCAGTGTTGAAGCTGTATTGGAACAGCTTGGCAAGAGGTGTGGCTAGTTCTGGAGCGCAAGTCTTCAGCACTGTAACCGAGATGTTGTCGAGGCCCACAGCCTTTGCTGTATCCAGTGCGCTCAGCTGTTTCTTGATATCCCGTGGTGTGAATAGAATTGGCTCAAGACTGATGCCTGTGATAGTGGGGACCTCAGGAGGAGACAGATTGACCACCCACTTGGCACTTCTGGCTGAAGATGGTTGCAAAAGCTTCAGCCTTGTCTTTTGCGTTCATGTGCTGGGCTCCGCCATCGTTGAAGATGGGGATGTTTATGGAGCCCCCTCCTCCCATTAGTTGGTTAATGGTCCACCACCCTCATGACTGGATGTGCAGGGCTGCAAAGCTTTGATCTGATCCATTGGTAGTGGCATTGCTTAACTCTGCCTTTAGCATGCTAGTTCCACTGTTGAGCATGCATGTAGTCCTGTGTTGTAGCTTCACCAGGTTGGCACCTCATTTTTGGGTACGTCTGGTGCTGCTCCTGGCATGCTCGTCCACAGTCCTCATTGAACCAGAGTGGTCCCCTGGCTTGATGGTAATGGTAGAATGAGGGATATACCAGGCCATGAGGTTATAAATTGTGGTGGAATACAATTCTGCTGATGATGGCCCACAGTGCTTCATGGATGCCCAGTTTTGAGCTGCTAGATCTGTTCTGAATCTATCCCATTTAACACAGTGGTAGTGTCACAATACAATGGAGGGTGTCTTCAGTGTGAAGATGGGACTTCGTCTCCACAAGGACTGTGGTGGTCACTGTCATGGGCAGATGCATTGGTGAGGACGAGGTTAGGTCGCTTTTTCCCCTCGTGTTAGTTCTCCACTATGTCCTTCAGGGCGCTGCTAGCTCTGTCAGTAGTGGTGCCCCACCCAGAGTACATTCTGTGCCCTTGCTGCCCTCCGTGCTTCATCCAAGTGGCCATCAGCTGAGGGAGGGCGTTCGGTGGGAATCAGCAGGAGGTTTCCTTGCTCATGTTTGACTCGATGCCATGAGATTTCAAGGGGTCTGGAGTCGATGTTGACGACTCCCAGGGCCACTCCCTCCCGACTGTGCGCCACCTCTGATGGGTCTACCCTGCCAGTGGGACAGGACATACCCAGGGATGGTGATGGAAGGAGTCTGGGATGTTGGCTGTAAGGTATGATTCAGTGAGTGTGACTGTGTCGGGCTTGAGTAGTCTGTGTGACAGCTCTCCTAATTTTGGCCCAGTCTGTTAGTAAGTCGGACTTTGCAGGGTCAACTGTGTGCCTTTGTCGTGTCCAAATCTGATGGAAATTTGGTCAACATCAATAAAAAAAAATGTATTTGTATAGCGCCATTAACGTAGTAAAACATCCCAAGGCGCTTCAGAGGAGCGTTATCAAACAAAATTTGACACTGGGCCACATAGAGAGATATTCGGGCAGATGACCAAAAGCTTGGTCAAAGAGTTAGGTTTTAAGGAGCGTCTTAAAGGAGGGAAGAGGTGGAGAGGTTTCGGGAGGGAATTTCAGAACTTGAGGCCTTAGCAGCTGAAGGCATGACAACCAATGGTGGAGCGATTAAAATCGGGCATGCTCAAGAGGCCAGAATTAGAGGAGGGCAGGTATCTTGGAAGGTTGTAGGGCTGGAGGAGATTTAACAACAGCATAAGAATTTTGAAATCGAAGTGTTGATTAACCAGGAGCCAATGTAGGTCAGTGAGCACAGGGGTGATGGGTGAATGGAACTTGGAGCGAGTTAGGACACAGCAGCAGAGTTTTGGATGACCGCAAGTTTACGGAAGGTAGAACGTGAGGCCAGCCAGGAGTGTGTTGAAATAGTCAAGTCTAAAGGTAACAAAGTCACGGATGAGGGTTTTGGCAGCAGATGAGCTGAGTCAGGGGCGGAGTCGGGCAATGTTACTGAGGTGGAACTAGGCGGTCTTCGTGATGGCGCGGATATGTGGTCGGTAGCTCACCTCGGGGTCAAATATGACAGCACAGTTGCGAACAATCTGGTTCAGACTCACAGTTGCCAGGGAGAGGGATGGAGTTGGTGGCTAGGGAACGGAGTTTGTGGTGGGGACTGAAGACAATGGTGAAGTTTGAGAGGTGGTGGTGGTTAGGTAGAGCTGGGCGTCATCAGCGTACATGTGGAAACTGACGCTGTTTTCGTATGATGTCGCCGAGGGGCAGCATGTAGATGAGAAATAGGAGGGGGCCAAGGATAGATCCTTGGGGGATACCAGAGGTAACGATGCAGGAATGGGAAGAGAAGCCATTGCAGGTGATTCTCTGGCTACGACTGGATAGATAAGAATGGAACCAGGCGAGTGCAGTCCCACACAGCTGGACGAGGTGGAGAGGTGTTGGAGGAGGATGGCGTGGTCGGCCGTGTCAAAGGCTGCAGACAGTTAGAGAAGGACGAGGAGGGATAGTTTACCTTTGTCACAGTCACATCGGATGTCATTTGTGATTTTGAGAGCAGTTTTGGTACTGTGG
This sequence comes from Somniosus microcephalus, assembly GCF_052327205.1. NCBI lineage: Eukaryota > Metazoa > Chordata > Chondrichthyes > Squaliformes > Somniosidae > Somniosus > Somniosus microcephalus. The sequence continues at coordinate 42,555 of NW_028226032.1, forward strand.
CGGGGCGGAAAGCTGTTTGGAGGGATTCAAACATGGAGTTCCGGGAAAGATGGGCACGGATTTAGGAGGTGACGGCAGGGTGAAGGACTATGGAGAGGAATGGCAAGTTGAACTGGGTGGTAGTTTGCAAAGATGGAGGGGTCAAGGGTTGGTTTCTTTGACAGCAGATTTGAAGGAGAGGCGCCAGTACCTGAGGAGAGAGAACTGTTAACAATATCCGCTAACATGGGAGCCAGGAAGGGAAGTTGGGTGATCAGTCGTTCAGTGGGAATAGGATCGAGGGAGCTGAAAGTGGGTCTCGTGGACAAGATGTGCTCAGAGGTCATGAGGGGTGTAGTGTATGTAACTGTTCTACCTTTAAGAGAACTATTGTATGTAACCGTCCACCTTTAAGAGAACTATTTTAGGTGTGGCACTACTTTATCTTGGCTGCTGTATACTGTAATACCGACGGTGACCACACCGGTATATAAGTGCTGTGTCAGGATTTATTGGGCAGATTCGCCCTGACCTTCGAATAGTAAAGTCCTGTTAAAGTTACTCTTGTAGTCTGTGTATTAATTCGCCATAAGACCTACAGATTTTACAGTGGCGACGAGTTCGATCTTACCCTGCGGCAACAATACTTCCGAAGCAGTTAACGAGCGTCGAGAAGAGGCACCCGCCCTCGTCGTTCTGCTGAGAGAAAACTCGAGTCTGCAGAGCAAGGAAGAAGGAAGAATTCAGACACGAAGCCTTCCATCAGCAACAGGCACTGATTGGCTCACTCACCCCCGTGGCAGAAGGGACAATCAGCACGAGAAGCAAGTCGGCCACGGTGACTGTGAGTAAAGGGAAAATAAAAAAAATAAACGGAGGATAAGGGCGGTGAACTCGACCACGGTCGGGGGAAAGGAGCCGGACAGAAGTCGGGCCCAGAGGCGCTGAGACTGGGGCAGCGTGGAGCACGGAAGCCGCGGTACAAGCGGGCTGGGAGACGCAACGGCGTCGTGAGACAGCTAGACCGCGACCGGGAAAAAGGCCGGGCAGCTACCGAGGCCACGAGGCGCTGCGACCGGGATCGTAAGGCGCGGGAAGATATAAAAATAAATAAATCGCGGAGAACTCAGCCGCAGCCGGGGAGGAAAGCACCGGACTGCGAGAGGGCTGGGAGGCGCGATTGGAAGCTGCTGAGGGAGAGACAGAGCCCGAGCGAGCGGGAGCGACAGAGCCCGAGCGAGGGAGACTGAGCGAGATCCAGCCCAGCGGCTGAAACTGTTCGCCGTCAACGGGTTGTACCCAGCGCCGGTTGCTCTGCCGAGAAAAGGGAACAAGGAACGCACTGAAGCCGACGCGCAGGCTGCGAACCCCGAAAGCCAGCGGTCGTCGCCCGAGGGAAAAGCTTACCCCTCCCGCCAGGGGAAGAAACGCGGGAAGCCGCCAGTAGGCGGGAAGAAGACAGAAGTGGGAAACCGCCATTTTGAAAGTGGGCGGGGAAAGAAGACAAGCGCGGGAAACCGCCATTTTGGAAAAAAAAAGTTAAAGAAATATTTCGTTGTTGTTTCTCAGGAAGAGTGTGAAGATGCCTAAGCGTAGTAACATCAACGGTTTCGATTCCGATGTGGAAGATTGGGCCACGTATGTAGAACGCATCGAGATATATTGTAAGGTCAATAAGATAGCAAATTATGACAAAGCTCTAACCGTACTAAACTCAATGGGTGCGAAGACATACGGGTTATTGAAGCATCTTCTATCCCCAGCTAAACCGGCGGATCAGTCTTTCGCTAATATTGTTGCTGTCCTGAAGGATCATTTTAACCCCGCACCGCTGATGTTAGCGGAACGATCAAAATTTTACGTGAGAACGCAACGAAAAGAGGAAAGCAACGTGGAGTACCTGGTTGAACTGCGTAGGCTAACAAAATACTGTCAGTTTGGGGTAAATCTGACGGAGGCACTGAGAGACAAGTTCGTGTGCGGGATGTCGATGGAAGGAACACAAACGACTGCTCGAAGAGAACGATCTTACACTTGATAAGGCTGTCCTTATTGCAGCATCGCACGAAGCCACAGCGAGAGGCACGGCGGAAATGCAGCGGAAGACAGCGGTACTCAGTGTGGATCAAATGACTTCGGGTACGACGAAATGTTATCGTTGTGGGAAGACAACACACGACCAGAACCAATGCTGGTTTAAAAACCAGGAATGTAGAAAATGTGGCAAGCTTGGTCACATAGCTAAGGTATGCCGGTCAGGAAAGAAGACCAGCAATAATAAGTCACCGCAGAAGAAGTACAGAAAGGTACATAAGGTGACTGGGAAGAGTCCAGATGAACAGAATTCGGACTCGGACTCCAACAGCAAGGAACTGGGTAGTCTGAGGATTCACAATGTGAGTAAAGAAGCTGACCGACAAACTATCTGGGTCACACTACAGATTGCAAAAGTCCGAGTGAAGATGGAAGTGGACACCGGATCGGCGTTGACGGTCATGAATAAGCAAGATTACAAAAAGTTATTCAAACATATTCCCCTACGGGATACGGAGATAGTATTGCAGACATACACGGGGCACAAAGTATACCCCATCGGAAAGATAAAAGTCAAGGTGAGATAAAAGGACAAAGATCACCAAGGGATGGACATGTATGTGCTGCCCAAGGGAGGTCCACCACTTCTGGGACGAGAGTGGATCAGGAAAATAAAGATAGACTGGCATTCACTAAACACAATGACGGTAGATTCCGGAAAGGAAGATGTCAAACCTGAACGGTTGTCCAGAATATTGGACGAAGCTAAAGAGGTATTCCAGCAAGGACTGGGAACACTGAGAGGAAATAAAGCAAAAATCAAGATTGCAGAACATGCAAGCCCAAAATTTTTCAAAGCCAGATTGGTACCTTACACGATACGACCTGCTGTGGAGGCAGAACTGGAAGAGCTTGAACGTTCAGGGGTACTGTCTAAGGTGGACTGGAGTGAGTGGGCCACGCCCATTGTTCCCGTCATGAAGTCTTCATCAAGTAACAAGCCAGGGGGACCGGGAAAGGCCCGCATCTGCGGAGACTTCAAGATCACAGTTAATCCGGTGCTTCACACGGTACAATACCCGCTCCCACGGATTGAGGATATCTTTGCTTCATTGTCTGGCGGGAAACACTTCACCAAGATAGACCTGGCACAAGCATACTTACAAATGGAAGTCGAGGAAGAGTCGCGCCAGTATCTCATAATCAACACGCACAGAGGCTTGTATCGTTATAATAGACTGGTTTTTGGAGTAGCTTCGGCTCCAGCAATTTGGCAGAGGGCCATGGAGCAGGTCTTACAGGGTATTCCAAGCACGCAGTGTTACTTGGACGATATCCTGATTACGGGAGAAGACGAGGAGGAACACCTCACAAATTTGAAACTGGTGCTCACCAGGTTGAAGGAATATGGCCTTCGAGTTAATCGCCAGAAATGCGAGTTCTTCCAGAAACGGATCTCGTACTGCGGTCATGTCATTGACCAAGAGGGGCTGCACAAGTCACCTGACAAGATTGAAGCTGTCGTGAAGGCCCCCGCTCCGGAAAATGTATCTCAGTTGAGATCGTTTCTGGGGTTGATTAATTATTACCACAAGTTTCTGCCAAATCTATCCACGGTGCTGCATCCGCTGAATGCTCTGTTGCGGAAAGAAGTACCATGGAAGTGGAGCGAGGACTGTAAGAAGGCCTTTCGCAGAAGCAAGGCGTTGATTACCTCTGAGGAAGTGTTGGCTCATTTCAACCCAACGTTACCTCTTCGTCTAGCTTGTGATGCTTCCCCTTATGGAATTGGAGCAGTACTTTCACACAAGTTACCAAATGGCTCGGAAAGGCCAGTCGCATTTGCGTCCCGATCATTGACCTCCGCTGAGCGAAATTATGCTCAGATAGATAGGGAGGCCCTCAGCCTTGTGTGGGGAGTAAAGAAATTCAATCATCACCTGCAGGGCAAGAAGTTCACATTACTGACAGACCACCAGCCGTTGGTGTCCATATTCAACCCTAACAAGGCCGTTTCCACTATGACAGCGCAAAGGCTACAGAGGTGGTCCGTGTTACTTGGGGCACACCAATATGACATCGAATACAAAAGGTCCAAACAGCAATGGAAATGCTGATGGGTTATCGCACCTACCGTTGCCAGTAGTAGAAGAGGCGGCTACAGTGGACCCGGTAGAGATGTTCCACTCATCCATAGTGGAATGCCTACCAGTAACAAATTCGATGATCGAAAATGAAACAAGAAATGACCCGACTCTCTCAAGTCTACGATTTAACAGTGGAGGGATGGCCAGCACATGGCGAACCAACGCTGCCCGCATTTTCGCAAAGAAAAGAACAGCTGTCCGTGTGCCGAGGAACCTTGATGTGTGGATCTAGAGTGGTGATTCCACCCAAACTTCAGCATAAGGTGCTAAAGGAGCTTCACGAGGGGCATCTGGGTGGAGTGAAAATGAAGAACCTAGCAAGAGCGTTTGTGTGGTGGCCAGGTATTGATGGAGACATCGAAGAAATAACCAAGAGCTGTCTAGGATGCCAGAAGGTCCAAAACGCGCCACCACAAGCTCCTCTGCATCCATGGGAGTGGCCCTCATCTCCTTGGCAAAGGGTACACGTCGACTTTGCTGGTCCATTTATGGACTCAATGTTTCTAATCGCGGTGGATGCACACTCCAAGTGGCCGGAGGTAATAAAGATGTCCTCCACCACCACGGAAAAAACCATCACAGTATTAAGGACCATATTTGCCAGGAATGGGCTGCCGGAACAGATCTGTTCTGATAATGGACCGCAATTTGTGTCCGAAGAATTCAGGAAGTTCTTAAAAAGGAATGGGGTCAAGCACTACACGTCAGCCCCATACCATCCCGCCACCAATGGATTAGCTGAAAGGTTTGTCCAGACCTTCAAGAAGGCCATAAAGGCCATGGGTAATGAAGACATCAACCTACAACATAAGGTAGATAACTTCTTGTTGGCGTACAGGAATGCAACACATGCGGTCACAAACCAAACTCCCGCCATGATGTTTTTCAATAGAAGACTAAGATGCCGGCTGGATTTGATTAAGCCAAACGTCAGAAGGGACGTAGAGAACCGGCAATTTCAGGGCATGAATGAAAGGCCAACTAGATCCTTTCAGATAGGTCAACAAGTTTTGGCCCGGGACTACCGTACCGAGAAATGGCAGCCTGGAACTATTGGGAAAAGGCTAGGGCCGCTGATGTATACCGTGGACGTTGGTGACAGCATAATAAGGCGCCATGTTGACCAGATCATAGGGTCATCCACAAAGGACCAACCTACACCACAACCTTACACGGCTAATGTTGAAGCAGAGATACCCAGAGCACCTACCTCCGATCTGGTAATACTGGAATCAGATGAACCTGACACTGTCCTTCAAGCCGAATCGACCTTGCCAGAAGAACCTACTACCCCGCCGAAAACTACTACACCACCGAGGCATTATCCGGACAGAGTCAGGAAGCCTCCAGAGAGACTGAATCTGTGAACTGTTTTGCATAAGTTGTATATATGTTATGATGTTATGTTAATGGGGAATAAGTATGTTGTAAGCTAAAAAGGGAGGATTGTAGTGTATGTAACTGTTCTACCTTTAAGAGAACTATTGTATGTAACCATCCACCTTTAAGAGAACTATTTTAGGTGTGGCACTACTTTATCTTGGCTGCTGTATACTGTAATACCGACGGTGACCACACCGGTATATAAGTGCTGTGTCAGGATTTATTGGGCAGATTCGCCCTGACCTTCGAATAGTAAAGTCCTGTTAAAGTTACTCTTGTAGTCTGTGTATTAATTCGCCATAATACCTACAGACTTTACAAGGGGAGCTATCAAAGAAATGAGATAGATAAGAGTTCAGGGCCAGGCCAGGCCAGGTGGTAACCTTAGAAGAGATTTGGCCCGCTGGGTTGGAGGAAGGGAGGGAAGTGGCAGAGGCTGCTGATCAGATGGTCTCAATCTTAGTGACAAAGAAGTCCATGAGCTCCTCGCACTTATTGGAGGTGAGAACGGAGGAGACAGGGAAGAGGGGTTTAAGAAGGTGCTTTGCAGTAGAGAAAAGATTCGCCGAGGGGCAGGGGTGGTATCTTTGCAATCTAGGATGATCCTGGAATAGTGAGCAGTTTTGATAGTGCTTTACGTGGTCCAGATATTGAGGGGAAGGGTAGATAGAGAGAAACTATTTCTACTGGTTTGGGAGTGTAGGACTAGGGGGCACAGTCTAAAAATTAGAGCCAGACCTTTCAGAAGTGAAATTAGGAAACACTTTTACAAACAAAGGGTGAAAGAAGTTTGAAACACTCTTCCGCAAATGGCAATTGATGCTAGATCAATTGTTAATTTTAAATCTGAGATGAGAATTTTGTTAACCAAAAGCTCTGTGCTGCAGAAATGTCATGGTGACTGGAGGGCCGAAGGATAGACAGTTGGGATTTGTACGTGAACATAAAATGCATAGCTCTTTGTTGCCAATTTGGCTCAGTTGGTAGCCTCTGAATGAGGAAGTTGTCATTTTAGGCCTCCCTCTAGGACTTGAACAAATAATCTAGGCTAACACTTTGTGCAGTACTGGGGGAATTCTGTCTTGTTGGAGTTGCTTTCTTTCTGATGAGACATTAAACTTGTTCAAACAGATTTAAAGGATTACATGGCACTATTGAAAGAAAAGAGAGTTCTCCCTTAATGAGCACCACCAAAACACATTAACTGGTCATTCATTTCATTTGCTATTTATGGAGTCCTGCTGTGCACACATTGGCTGCTACACTTACAAATGTAACAATGGTGACTGCACTTTAAAACTGGTTCATTGGCTGTGAAGCACTTAGGGACTTGCTATGGATGTGATAAGGTGCTATACAAGTGCAATTTATTTTTGCTGTGCATGACTGTTCGATTTTATGACTTCCATTTCCTTTCCTTGAGTGCTACAAGAAGAGGTATTCTCTTTGGTGTGTCGAGTCCATCAGGTCCCAGTTCACTTTTGAGTTCGTATTTGCTGGTCTCCATTTCAAATGTAGGCTCCAAGACTCTTGATTATTGTAGCAGTATTTCCCATAATAGAGGCAATACAGAATGAACTGCTGACAATATTGGACAATGTGAGGTAAATGGTATTACACTAACTGCAGAAATATTGACCCTGATTTCCTTTGTGAAACACTAGCCTCATTACTTTGTCCTGTGCTTTCATAGGGTTCAAACTTTGTCTGAAGGTCATGTTAGAACCAACCACAAAGGTTGAGTTTAAAGTAAAGCATATTAATTACCCGAAAGACACGTTCAGCTCTTGGCATTAATAATTCAATAAACAGACCCATAAGCCACAATCTGGCTTCTTTTTGAAGATGATGTACCATGCATTTCCATTTCAGTATAAGCAACTATAAACTGTATAACTAGAGCAGGTGATTAGTTATGAGGCAACGTCCTGGAGAAAATACCCCTCTTTTCAGCACAGTTTTCTTTGTCAATTTCTGTAGTCGTTGACACCTAAATTTTAATCGGCATGTTTTAAAATGCTCATGTTCTGCCTCTCTTAGCTTGCTTAAGATGACAGCTGCTTTTAGTCAGCTGATGCTCCCACTTCCAAGCCCATTTAAACAGTGCTGTTAAGCTGAGCACTTGCTAACTATTGTAGTGACCAGCTGGAAACCTCTTCACGTTTAGGTGGATTGAGTGAGGCAGATCACTGGCCCTTTATAGTGTGCTCTTTTTATATTTAAAAAAAGTGCCAGTTAGGCAGAAAAACCTTTTTTTTCAACTGCCCAGGATATTGGCCACTTTCTCACAACTGCAACAAAGCTTTCAGCAATATTTGCTGGCCAAAGCACTGCCCTAAGAAGAGCTGATTTTGCTGCAATGTCTCACCTTTCTGGGTGTTGTGAACTTGTAGTAAGATGATGAATCATCTTTGGTAATTCTTGAACACTTAACAGTGAGTGACTCAAGAAACACATTGGCTGTTGCCTCTGCCTTTTTGATTGTCAGGTCTGCTCTTTGACATGTAGATAGTTTGGTTCAGCTGCAGGGCTCTACGTGAGTCTAAATGGAGCTCAATTAAATTTCTGCCTTCTCAGATGGATGTTAAAGATCCCATGGCACTATTTTTCAAGAAGAGCAGGGGAGTTCTCCCCGGTGTCCTGGGCCAATATTTATCCCTCAAACAACATCACTAAAACAGATGATCTGGTCATTATCACATTGCTGTTTGTGGGACCTTGCTGTGTGTAACTTTGCTGCCTTGTTTCCACATTACAACGGTGACTGCATTTCAGAAGTGCTTCATTGTCTGTGAAGCACATTGGGCTGTCCTGAGGTTGTGAAAGGCGCTATATAAATGCAAGTCTTTTTCATTCTCTCCAAAATGGCACATTGGGCACCCCACCTCAGTTTATCTGTCTTTGGTGCCTTGATTGCTGGCTGAGGGAATGGGAAGTGGTAGTATTTGGAGATGGAGAAAGGTTAGAATCGTTCAATTTATTAACACAGAAAACCTTTCTATCTTAGATACTTGCTCGTTACTACAATATTTCACTATATTCAGAGTTTCACAGTATCAAGAGTTAACGGATTGAAAAACAGACCACAGCAAGTTCAGGTTCGATTCCATTAAACAGCTCAATTAAATTTCTGTATTCTTGATATAGCATCAAAGACTGTCTCATCCAAAGAACATGATCTGTCTCTGCTTCTTCAGGGTGTGAGCCTGTGTGCTGTAACTGACTACAGGAAACTTTGGTTTATCCGGAGGTTATATGTCCGGAATACTCGATCTAACAGCAAAAATCAGGAGCCGTTTTCTATAAGTTTTTTTAGTTCTCGTTGCTTTTTTTTTCCCCAGTCAGGCACTGCAAGGTCTGTAGCTATAGCAACAGCTTCAGCTAGAGACGCTTGCAGCTGCAGCCGACTCTTTTGAAGCTGTTGCTAAGCAACAGGGTTTGTTGATTCACACGGAGCTTTTCAGTTCCGTATCTCTCCACATTAACGCTGGTATGTCCGGCACTTTTGATGGTACGGCACCAGCTCGGTCCCGTCAGTGCCGGATATCAGAGAGTTTCCTGTACATCACAGTAACAGTCACTGACTTTCAGTGACTGAACTCATATGAACAATTTTAAAGCAATAGAAGTTGTCTGACTTTAAGATGACTACTTATTATCCACTTTGAGTAGCTATTGGTTTGAAATATGTTTTTGTTACATAGGAATAGGCCATTCAGCCCTTCAAGCCTGTTCTGCCATTAAATTAGATCATGGCTCATCTGTATCTTAACTCTATCTATCTACCTACCTTGGTTCCATTTCCCTTAATACCCTAACCTAAAAAAAATTATCAATCTCAGTTTTGAAATTTTCAATTGACCCCCCCAGGTGTGACAGATTTCCACTACCCTTTGTGCGAGGAAGTGCTTCCTGACATCATTCCTGAACAGCCTTGCTCTAATTTTAAACTCCTGTCCCCTCGTTCTGGATTCTCCCACCATGGAAATAGATTCTCTCTATCTACCCTATCAAATCCTTTATTCATCTTGAGCACCTCAATTAAATCATTCTCGAGAAAGTACAAGCTTAATCTCCCCAACCCATCCTCATAATTTAACCCTTTTAGCCCCGGTATCATTCTGGTACCCTCCAAGGCCAATATATCCTTCCTGAGTTGTGGTGCCCAGAACTGAGTGCTGTACTCCACGTGCGATCTAACGAGACCTTTATACAACTCGAGCACAATTTCCACCCACTTGTATTCAGTCCCTCTTTGAGAGAAAGGCTAATGATTCCATTTGCCTGTTTAATTATTTTCTGTACCAGTCCACAAGTTTTTAGTGATTTCTGTACATGGACTCCTAAATCTCCCTGCTCCTCCACAGTTCTGAGCTTTTTACCATTTAGCAAATACTCTATCTTTCTTGGGTCCAAAGTAGATAAACTCACGTGCATGTAAGAGGCACGCTTTCAAAACTTGCAAACGACTCAAAAATATGGAGTGTGGTTAACTGAAGTAGGTTATAAATGACTTCAGGAGGATAGAGGCAGGTTAGTTGATTGTACAGATTGATGTCGGATGGAATTTAATGGAAGAAGATGGAGATGATACATTTTGGAGGAAGACTCCGAGAGGAACTGAACACTAATGTTGTATTCACACTCCACAATTTTAATGTTTGTGCAAAACCAAAACTGCTTTGCAGAGATGCTAAACATGGCGTGTAAATCAGGTGCGGAGTCCTGAACTGACTTCCAGATGGAGTGACTCCCAGAGAGACTTATTCCATTTCACAATTCGGGCTTCATTTCTACTATAACTGCAGCAGCACAGAGAAACAGCTTGCAACCGACACGAGTTGTTGCATCAAAGCACTTTAAAAGGAGAAGAGCAATGGAAAGAGATACTTGCATTTATCTAGTGCCTTTTACAACCTCTGGACATCCCAAAGCACGTTACAGCCAATGAAGTACTGTCGAAGTGTAGTCACTGTCTGACCAGTGGATCTAGTTCTTCCTGAATTTACCCGATCAAAACTCCTCTATCAGATCTCTTCATAGCCCAAAGAGCCACTCCCTCATCCCTGACAATCAACTCAGTACATCTCTTCTGTACCCTTGACATGACCTTGACATCCTTACTAAGGTAGTGCGCCTAAAACAGAAGGAATATTCTAACTGCAGCTTAAGCAGGAGTTAAGTATAGGTTTAACATTACCTGTTTGCATTTGTTCTCAATGCCCATATTTATAAAACCTAGAATCACTTATTTTTGTACAAGTGCTTTCTCATCCTGACTTTTAAAGATGTGGCTATCTGAACTCTGCAGGTGTCAGTTGTGGCTCAGTTGGTTACACTCTCTTCTGAGTCAGAAGGCTGTGGGTTCAAGTCCCACTCCAGAGACATGAGCACAAAGATCTCGGCTGACATTCCAGTGCAGAGTGCTGCAGTGTCAGAGGTGCCCCTTTCGGATGAGACGTTAAACTGAGACACCATCTGCCCTCTAAGGTGGGCGTAAAAGCACTATTTCTTAGAAGAGATGGGGAGTTATCCTGGGTGTCCTGGCCAATATTTATCCCTCAATCAACATCACTAAAAATACAGATTATCTGATCATTATCACATTGCTGTTTATGGAATCTTGCTGTACACAAATTGACTGCTGCAGTTCCTACACTACAACAGTGACTACACTTCGACAGTACTTCATTGGCTGTAACGTGCTTTGGGATGTCCAGAGGTTGTAAAAGGCACTAGATAAATGCAAGTATCTCTTTCCATTGCTCTTCTCCTTTTAAAGTGCTTTGATGCAACAACTCGTGTCCGTTGCAAGCTGTTTCTCTGTGCTGCTGCAGTCATAGTAGAAATGAAGCCCGAATTGTGAAATGGAATAAGTCTCTCTGGGAGTCACTCCATCTGGAAGTCAGTTCAGGACTCCGCACCTGATTTACACGCCATGTTTAGCATCTCTGCAAAGCAGTTTTGGTTAAAATTGTGGAGTGTGAATACAACATTAGTGTTCAGTTCCTCTCGGAGTCTTCCTCAAATGTATCATCTCCATCTTCTTCCATTAAATTCCATCCGACATCAATCTGTACAATCAACTAACCTGCCTCTACCCTCCTAGAGGGCATAAATTGTAAATAACCAAGTAAAAGGAAGAGGGGGAATTTTTATGCAGAGGATTGGTAGAACATAGAATGCCCTAGTAGAAATAGTGGTGGAAGTAGCTTTTAAAAGGGAATGGAAAAATATTTGAAAATCAAACATTGGAAAGGTTAGGGGAATGGGGCAAAATAGATGGCTCTTTCAGAGTCAGTACAGCCGTGATGGGCTAAACAGTGGTCATCTGCTATAAAATTCAATCATTCTGTTCAAAAAAAAAAAAAAAAAAAAATTATCAGCTAAACTAAATCAGTCTTCATTTCACAGAGAGATGGACAAGATTACAACCCCACCGCAGTAAGGTCAATTTACCAAAGCATAAATCGATGCCTAGTGTCAAATGGCTTCATCGCTTGCCTCACATTCACACTGCAGGAGGCAAAAAAACTGCATTTGTTTCATAATTAAATTATTTTATAGATTGTGCATTAAATTATAATGTATTGAAAATAATCTTTACAATTGTAATGTGCCACACTTTGAAATTTGCAGTGGAAAATTGAGCACTTCAAAATAGATGCTAATTACTTTGTGCTGTGCGCTATCAAATTAGTGTGACATGATCAACCCTGCTTCCGCCTCCAACATAGTATAACCTTGGATCAGAAACTGATTTAGAATCGTTTTTCCTGCCTTTTTTTTCTGCCTGAATGCAATACAGATATTTTAATCGTTTTATGTAATGTTCAATCACCTGGCTTAATACACATAATATCATTTTGATCTTTATTATTTGCAGGAGTAAATTGTCCGTCTACTAGACAGAAAAATTGTCATTTGTGGCAATATTTATCTCTTAATTTCCCAGTGTCTTTCAAAGTGCAGTCACTTTTGCTCTGATACTGTGGTGTATCTGCCTATTAGTCATAACATGGATACTTAATTAACACCTCAGAATTTGAATAAAATTTTAGTTTTGTAAAAAGGCATGTTAAAAGCTAATAGACTAAATTTAATAGTTTAAGTGCTCTTTTTGTGTGACGGTGGCATGTTGCACAGTGATGGATTGTTTGTATGCAAATCCTCATTCTGGTTCTCTGGCTATAACCAGATGATCAGGAAGAGGCCATTTGCGGAGATATAGCAGGTATATTAAAGTCTGGATCTACTGTTGGTTAATTTTCTGCCTGAGTTTAACTTAAACATTTGAATTGTGGCCCAGTTGGTAGCATTCTCGTCTGAGTCAGCGGTTTGTGGGTTCAAGTCCCATTCCAGAGTCTTGAACACAAAATCTAGACTGACACTTGCAGTGCAGTACTGAGGGAGTGCTGCACTGTCAAAAATGCTGTCTTTAGGTGAGAAGTTAACCCGAGGTCCCATCTGTCCTCTCGGGTGGATGTAAAAGATCCCACGGCGCCATTTTGAAGAAGAGCAGGGAAGTTCGCTCTGGTGTCCTAAAAAGAAAGACTTGCATTTCTATAGCGCCTTTCACAACCTCAGGACATCCCAAAGTGTTTTACAGCCAATGAAGTACTTTTGAAGTGTAGTCACTGTTGTAATGTAGGAAAAGCATCAACCAACATCACTAAAACAGACTATCTGGTCATTATCCTATTGCTGTTTGTGGGAGCTTGCTGTGCCCGAATTGACTGCCGTGTTTCCTACAGCAGTTACGGTACTTCATTGGCTGTAAAGTGCTTTGGGATGTCCTGAGGTCATGAAATGCGCTAAATAAATGCATTTCACTGCTTCCTCTTTTGAGTCTAACTTGAACATAGCTAAAGTTGGTAGATGGCTACTTTTCATCAGGGCTGTTGCTTCTAATCTTTATAGAAACTATTAATGTCTGGAAGCACTGAGCAGTTATCTGGGAATTGAAGCAACTTAGTGGATGGGCCGAATTAAGCATGGATCTTCTATTTAACTTTTATTGGAGAATAACTGGCACTGACTGAGGAATTGAAGACAGGCAAGTCAGATTCTTGGAGCCAAAGCCTGACCTAAGTTAGCTGGAGTCCCACCAATAAGTAAGTCATTGGTCTATGCTGCTGACAGATGGTATGATAACTTTCTTGTGAAGTGAGATTGTGCAGTCTGCACCAAAAGACTCAATTGTTGGAGGATTTCTGATTTTCCCCCCCCTCCCCCCGGATCAAGAATTAGAGCATATTTTGCTTTCTGAAAAATATCCAGAACAACCATTTAAGCACTGATTGTGAGTGTTGTTGAGTTTCATGATGTATTAAAAAATTCTTTAGTATCAGAATGTGAGGCTAACTACGACGAGATGCTGAATTTGAATTCTGGTGAGCTTTGTCCTCTGTCCTCTGTCACAACATGGGCACGAATGTCAGAGAACCCCAGGCATTACAGTTTGTATTAAAGTGCGATCCTCACATTGGCTTCAGCTCACTGTTCTGGGATGTTAATACTTCCTGAAACTTTTTTTTAAATGTGCTACTGAGTTGCTTATGGGTGATTGTTCGGCGGAATATCTGCTTTATGCATACTACTTAGTGCCAGCAGACACTAATGCCCAAATGGCTTGCATGTTGTAAGAATGCTATTTTAAGTATAAACCTTGACTACCTTGTGCTTGTTCTCTACAGCTAAGCTCTGGATCATTTTGCATCATGCTTTAGTCTACTTTTTGAATACAAGGTTTTGTGTTGAAATCGGGATAAACAGCCAAGACAATGGGATCAGTACACAAACCAGAAGCTTTTTAAAAAGCTGGCAAGGTGCTACAGCAGGAGCTGGAATAAATCTAAAGTTATGGTACATGAGCAACTTGGACCATTGTGGTAAAGTTGGTTTTAATGTATGGAGCACAAACCCAGGGACCGCTTGGACTTGGTGTGTGTCACCGCCCCAGATTTTTCCCTTTCCCTAGTTTACTTTCCCTTTTTTTAAAAGAAAATGCTGTTTTCTTCTGTCTATTTTTTGTTTTGACTTGTTATTTATTCTCTCATTTTTCTTCATGATCTTTATTCCTCCTGTAATTTGATTCTTCTCTATCTCCTGTGCTTTCTATGTGCTCATAGAAACATAGAAGATAGGAGCAGGAGTAGGCCATTCGGCCCCTCGAGCCTGCTCCGCCATTCAATGAGATCATGGCTGATCGTCCAAATTCAGTACCCGGTTCCTGCCTTCTCTCCATATCCCTTGATCCCTTTAGCCTTAAGAAATATATCCAACTCCTTCTTGAATATATTTAATGAATTGGCCTCTACTGCCTTCTTTGGTAGAGAATTCCACAGGTTCACCACTCTCTGGGTGAAGAAATTCCTCCTCATCTCTGTCCTAAATGGCTTACCCCTTATCCTTAGATTGTGACCCCTGGTTCTGGACTCCCCGACCATCGGGAACATCCTTCCAGCATCTAGTCTGTCTAGTCCTGTTAGAATTTTATAAGTTTCGATGAGATCCCCTCTCATTCTTCTAAACTCCAGCGAGTACAAGCCCAATCGACCCAATCTCTCCTCATACGTCATTCCTGCCATCCCAGGTATCAGCCTGGTGAATCTTCGCTGCACTCCTTCCATGGCAAGAACACCCTTCCTCAGATAAGGCGACCAAAACTGCACACAATACTCCAGATGTGGTCTCACCAAGGCCCTGTACAACTGCAGCAAGACATCCTTGTTCCTGTACTCAAACCCTCTCGCTACGAAGGCCAACATACCATTTGCCGCCTTAACCGCCTGCTGCACCTGCATGCTTACTTTCAGTGACTGGTGCACAAGGACGCCCAGGTCTCGTTGCACTTCCCCTTCTCCCAATCTATTGCCATTCAGATAATCTGCCTTCCTGTTTTTGACACCAAAGTGGATAACCTCACATTTATCCACGTTCTATTGCATGTGCCATGCTTCTGCCCAATCACCCAACCTGTCCAAATCATGCTGGAGTTTCTCTGCATCCTCCTCACAGCACACACGCCCACCCTGCTTTGTGTCATCTGCAAACTTGGAGATATTACATCTAGTTCCCTCATCCAGATCGTTAATATATATTGTGAATAGCTGGGGTCCAAGGACCGATCCCTGCGGTACCCCACTAGTCACTGCCTGCCACTCGAAAAAAGAGCCGTTAATCCAACTCTTTGCTTTCTGTCTGCCAACCAGTTCTCTATCCAAGTCAATACCTTGCCCCCAATCCCATGTGCCTTAATTTCACACGCTAATCTCTTATGTGGGACCTTATCGAAAGCCTTTTGAAAATCCAAATACACCACATCCACTGGTTCTCCCTTATCTATTTTACCAGTTACATCCTCAAAAAATTCCAGTAGATTAGTCAAGCACGATTTACCTTTTGTAAATCCATGTTGACTTTGTCCGATCCGGTCACTTTTTTCCAAGTGTTCCGCTATTACATCCTTTTATAATGGACTCTAGCACATATTATAATGGACATATTATACTTTGGTGGTGGTGGTGGTTCAATTTTTTTTGCTAATTTGTGGGACAGGCTGAATGGGCCAGCTGGTCTTTTCCTGTCTGACATTTTTGTATATTTGTAACACTCAGCCCTCACCCTTTGTGAAGATGCTGGCTCTTGCTTCTGCATGAAGGTTCTCTGTGACTGTGGTGCATTATCTCTCTCTGTACTCCACAACCTTCCTGTAGTCTTCAACATGGTTACAAAGTATTTACAGCACAGAAAGGCCATTTAGCCCAACAAGTCCATGCCAGTGTATATGCTCCACATGAGCCTCCTCTCTCACCCTTCTTCTTTTCCTTTCATTAACATATCCGTCTATTCCTTACTTCCTTGTGTGCTTAACTACCTTCCCCTTAAATGCATGCTCCTTGTGGTAGTGAGTTCCACATTCTAATCATTCTCTGGCGAAGGAGTTTCTCCAGAACTCCCTATTTGATTTATTAATGACTATCTTAAATTTATGGCTCCGAGTTCTGGTCCCGTCTGCAAGTGGAAACATCTTCTCTACAGCTACCCTCTCAAACACTTTCATAATCTTGAAGACATCTATCAGGTCACCCCCTCAGTCTTCTCTTTTGTAGAGAAAGAATCCCAGCCTTTTCAATCTTTCCTGATAAGTATAAGCTCTTAGTTCTGGTATCATTCTAGTAATTTTTTTTTGCACCTTCTCCAGTGCTTTTAGGTCATTTTTATAATATGGAGACCAGAACTGTTCCCAATAGTCCAATTATGGTCTAACCAAGGTTCTGTACAAGTTTAACATAACTTCTGTTTTTCGATTCTATCCCACTAGAAATAAACTTCAGTGCTTTGTTTGATTTGTTTTTATGGCTTTATTAACCTGCATTGCTACTTTTAGTGATTTGTGTAACTCTACCCCCAGATCCCTCTGTTCCTCTACCCCATTTAGACATTTGTTTTCCAAGGAGTATATGGCGTCTTTATTCTTCCTAACAAAATGTACTACCTCACACTTATCTACATTGAAGTTCATTTGCCAATTACATGCCCATTCTGTAAGTTCATTAATGTCTTCCTTTATTTTATCACTGTTCTCCTCTATTAACTACACCCCCCAATTTGGTGTCATCCGCTAATTTTGAAATTGTACTTCCGATTCCCAATCGTTTGTGTAAATGGTGAACAACAGTGGTCCCAGCACTGATTTTTGTGGAACTCCACTTCCCACCATTTGCCAAACTGAATAATTACCTTTAACCCTCTACTCTCTGCTTTCTGTTTTATAGCCAGCTTGCTATCCATTCTGCTACTTTCCCCCTAACTCCACATGTTCAAACCTTCGTCATGAGTCTACTATGCAGTACCTTATCAAAGGCTTTTTGGAAATCCAAATAAATTATGTCTATTGCAGTACCCTCCTGATGCGCTATCAATTACTCATAAAAGACTGAGAGTTAGAAGAGTAACTAAAGGCTTTTATTAACAACAGAATGGAGGTCTGCCTCGAGTGGTCGACCGGTCCAGGATACAAGGGCTGGGGAGCAGTCACCTTTATACTAGGACCTGTGGGAGGAGTCAGCCGAGGCATGTCCAGGCATGTACACAGTGGAATACAAACAGGACAAACAGGAATACAAACAGTGGTTTACCACACCTCCCCTACCCTCAAAGAATTCGATAAGTTGGTCAAGCATGACCTTCCCTGTTGATTGCACCATCCTTTTCCAACTCCTCTCCTTTGTTGACCAGCTCCGTGGGACTGCCCTAGCTTGATTCCATGTTTATCTGAATGTAGTTAGAGCATTTCTAGCAATGGCTTCTCTTACCGCCTTCACACCATCACCTTGGGAATTCCCCAGGAATCTATCCGTGGCCCCCTCTTCATCTGCCTGCTGCCGCTTGCCGACATCATCCGCAGACTTTGGTGCCAGCTTCCATATGTACGTTGGTGATGCTCAGCTCTACCTTTCCACCACCTTTCTCAACCCCTCCACTGCTTCTGTGCTGACAGACTGCTTATCCAACATACAGTCTCTGATGAGCTATAATTTCTTCCAGCTAAACATCATGGCTCAGAAATTCGGGTCGGGGGCTTTCTGCGGGTGCAAGCCCCCGACCTGCACTTACCTTGCGCGCCGGCCGTTGAGCTGTGGGCCCCCGTGGGATTCCGATCCTGGGCCTCCTCCAACTGCCGGCACGCAGTGCTTGCGTATCCCAGGGGCGCAGTTAGTTTGATGCGTCCCCTGGGATCACGTGGGCCATGGGGAGCCAATCGGAGCAGGGAATGCTCCATTCATAAGTCTGACAGGAAGTGCTGTCAAACGTAGAAATACTACGGCCCCAAAATAGCACTAAATCTTCAACAACAAAAAAAAATCACATTTTTTAAATAAACTATAAATTACATGAAATAACTATTTTAAACAATTTAAATTTTTGAAAAAAATAATTTTATTTTCTAACGGGGCTAAAAATAAACTTAACCTTGCTTTAAAGTATTTAAAAATAATAAACCTGTGGAAAAAATGTTTTAATTTTAATTAATTCACCACTTACCTTGTAAAAAGCAGGCCTTACGCCTGCTTTTTACTTTTCTAAATTCTGCAGGCTTACGTTCCCAGGAAAACCTGTAAAAAAAAATTTTTAAAGACCGAAGTTCGATGCGCACGTGCAGCCCCCCCTGCGCACGCGTTCGACCTCTCAACCCCTTCGTTCAGAGGAACGGAAGTGCTGGTTTCCCGTGCATGCAGGAAACCGGCACTTCCATCGGGCCTACGGGTGAGTACCCCGTGCGAACTCACCTGTGGAGACCCGAATTTCTGGGCCCATGTAGACTGGAGCCATCATCTTTGTTTCCCCCCGCCACAACCTCCATACCCTCCCTGGCAAGTACCTCAAGTTGAATCTGATTGTTTGATTCCGAGCTGAGTTTTCACCTTGCATCACTTCCATTGCAAAGATTGCTTACTTTGACATCTAATGTCATGTGCCTCTGCTCCTACCTCAGCCCATCTGCCACTGAAATCATCTTTCATGGCTTTGCCACCTCCAGATTCAATTACTTCAATGTTCTCCTGGCTAGCCACCGTGGGCTACAGCTCATCTGAAGGTTTGCCGCCTGTATCCTTTCCCACATTTAGTTCCACTCGTCCATGCTCTCATTTGTGCTTAAATCACTCTGTAACTTTGTTTCCTTAGCGCCCCCACCGCCCATCTCTAGAACCTCTTCCAGCCCTACAACTGGGAACATTCTGCTGACTGGCCTCTAGTCCCCCATCCTTCACCCCACCATTGGCAGCTGTGCTTTCAGCTGCTTAGGCTCCATGCTCTGTAATTTCCTCCTAAAACCTCTTCACCTCACTCTCCTGCTTCATTCCTCCTTAAAACCCACCTCTTGAGCCAAACTTTTGGCCATACCCAACCCCCTCTAAAGGGTTAGACCCGAAACGTCGACTCTAATTTCTCTCCACGGATGTTGCCTGGCCTGCTGAGTTTTTCCAGCATTTTATGTTGTTATTTCCCCTCTAATGTTTCCTCCTTTGGGTAGGCACCTGGTTTTCCTTAGGCCTCTGAACTGCCTTGAGACATTTATCTGTTCAGGACGTTATATAATCATTTGTTGTGGTCATTTTACTGATCCTGAACAGTAAGTGCTGCTTCCAATGCTATGAAGGAGGGAGTTAATGGGAACATGAGAACCATTTGAACGGGAGTGTATCCCGGAGCTGGAGAGAAAACGTGAACAGAACTAGGCGGTCACAAGTTTGTATTAAAATGCACATTTTACAGCTCTCCAAGTGTGCGGTGATGTATGAAGATGTCTGTAGTGTGTGAAACAAAATAGGCTTAATGTATCCAGTGTATGCTCTTTTTATCTCTAGCCATGAAGTAACTGTTCAATTTAGCAGGGGAAGAGTTACTACTTTAGCCAGATTAAGCGTTTATGAATGTTCTATCCTAGTAAGGAATAGTGGTAAAAGTCTGTGCACCAATGAAACTTGCTGTTGATGCAAATGCAGTTAAATGTATGCTTCATACATACGCAAGTGGCTATTGGGTTATAGTCAACTGCAGCTTAATTTCACAAAATCATCGTAACCTCGTTTGGTTTGGTTTTCCTGTTTTTTTTTTTTGCAGAGATATCTGCAGTGGGGCAGCTGTGCAGACATATTAAACTGTAAACACTTGCCATGGCCTGCGAGCGCACAGCAAACTGTCACAACTGGTTATTTCCACAGTGCTTGGCACATCACGCAGGAAGGTTCACAAAAGTTGGTCTAGAATTTGACAGGGAAGTAATTAATCATCTGACAAACTTAGCCTGATTAAAACGCGACTGCAAAAGTAGAGACTGAATTTCAGAACTGGAATTCTTCCTGTTGTTGTAAAAGCTCTCTAATGTACAGCAGTTGATCATTCTTCGAATCATACAGCACAAAATGAGGCCTATTTGATGAGCTATCCAATTAGTCCCACTCCCCTGCTCTGTCCCCATAGCCCTGCAATTTTTTCCCTTTCAAGTATTTATCCAATTCCATTTTTGAACATTACTATTGAATCACCTTCCACCACCCTTTCAGGCAGCACATTCCAGATAATCACAACATGCTGCGTAAAAAAAAAAGTCTCCACATCTCCCCCTCTGGTTCTTTTGCCAGTTACCTTAAATCTTGGTCCTCTGGTTACTGACCCTCCTGCCAGTGGAAACTGTATCTCCCTATCTACTCTATCAAAATCCTTCTTAATTTTGAACACCTAGTAAATCTCCCCTTAAGTTTCTCTGTTCTAAGGAGAATAATCTCATCTTCTCTAGTCTGTCCACAGAACTGAAGTCACTTATCCTTGTAATTTTACATAGGCTAACTTATAAAATTCTCAAACTTCTGGCACCATTGCAGATGGGTGCAAAAGGTTTCTTTATATTGTGCAGACAAGTAAACTCTAGTGATTTGTCTCCATTGAATTCTAGCCAGACTTCACAAATTAATAAATTGTGGGTTAAAGTCCCACTCTAGAACACAAACATCCAGGCTGACACTCCAGTGCAGTGCTGCACTGTCGGAGGTGCCGTCTTTTGGATGAGACGTTAAACCAAGGCCCCCTCTCTCAGGTGGACATATAAGATCCCATGGGACTATTTCGAAGAAGAGCAGGGGAGTTCTCCCCAGTGTCCTGGCCATCATTTATCCCTCCATCAAAATCACTAAAACAGATTATCTGGTCATTATCACATTATTGTTTGTGGGACCTTGCTGTGTGCAAATTGGCTGCCACGTTTCCTACATTACAACAGTGGCTACACTTCAAAAAATACTTCATTGGCTGTAAAGTGCTTTGGGGTGTCCGGTGGTCGTGAAAGGCACTATATAAATGCAAGTCTTTCTTTCTGTCAGTCTTTCTTTCTGTCAGTCTTTCTTTCTGTCAGTCTTTCTTTCTGTCAGTCTTTCTTTCTGTCAGTCTTTCTTTCTGTCAGTCTTTCTTTCTGTCAGTCTTTCTTTCTGTCAGTCTTTCTTTCTGTCAGTCTTTCTTTCTGTCAGTCTTTCTTTCTTTCTGTCAGTCTTTCTTTCTTTCTGTCAGTCTTTCTTTCTTTCTGTCAGTCTTTCTTTCTTTCTGTCAGTCTTTCTTTCTTTCTGTCAGTCTTTCTTTCTTTCTGTCAGTCTTTCTTTCTTTCTTTCTTTCTTTCTTTCTTTCTTTCTGTCAGTCTTTCTTTCTTTCTTTCTTTCTTTCTTTCTGTCAGTCTTTCTTTCTTTCTGTCATTCTTTCTTTCTTTCTTTCTGTCAGTCTTTCTTTCTTTCTTTCTGTCAGTCTTTCTTTCTGTCAGTCTTTCTTTCTTTCTGTCAGTCTTTCTTTCTTTCTGTCAGTCTTTCTTTCTTTCTGTCAGTCTTTCTTTCTTTCTGTCAGTCTTTCTTTCTTTCTTTCTTTCTTTCTTTCTGTCAGTCTTTCTTTCTTTCTTTCTTTCTTTCTTTCTTTCTTTCTTTCTGTCAGTCTTTCTTTCTTTCTGTCATTCTTTCTTTCTTTCTTTCTGTCAGTCTTTCTTTCTTTCTTTCTTTCTTTCTTTCTGTCAGTCTTTCTTTCTTTCTGTCATTCTTTCTTTCTTTCTTTCTGTCAGTCTTTCTTTCTTTCTTTCTTTCTTTCTTTCTGTCAGTCTTTCTGTCAGTCTTTCTTTCTTTCTGTCAGTCTTTCTTTCTTTCTGTCAGTCTTTCTTTCTTTCTTTCTTTCTTTCTTTCTTTCTGTCAGTCTTTCTTTCTTTCTGTCATTCTTTCTTTCTTTCTTTCTGTCAGTCTTTCTTTCTTTCTTTCTTTCTTTCTTTCTGTCAGTCTTTCTTTCTTTCTGTCATTCTTTCTTTCTTTCTTTCTGTCAGTCTTTCTTTCTTTCTTTCTGTCAGTCTTTCTTTCTGTCAGTCTTTCTT
>NW_028226032.1:72500-87303 GCF_052327205.1 Somniosus microcephalus
TTCTTTCTTTCTTTCTGTCAGTCTTTCTTTCTTTCTTTCTGTCAGTCTTTCTTTCTGTCAGTCTTTCTTTCTGTCAGTCTTTCTTTCTTTCTTTCTGTCAGTCTTTCTTTCTTTCTTTCTTTCTGTCAGTCTTTCTTTCTTTCTTTCTTTCTGTCAGTCTTTCTTTCTTTCTGTCAGTCTTTCTTTCTTTCTGTCAGTCTTTCTGTCAGTCTTTCTGTCAGTCTTTCTTTCTTTCTTTCTTTCTGTCAGTCTTTCTTTCTTTCTTTCTGTCAGTCTGTCTTTCTGTCAGTCTGTCTTTCTGTCAGTCTTTCTTTCTGTCAGTCTTTCTTTCTTTCTGTCAGTCTTTCTTTCTTTCTGTCTTTCTGTCAGTCTTTCTTTCTGTCAGTCTTTCTTTCTTTCTTTCTTTCTTTCTGTCTTTCTTTCTTTCTTTCTTTCTGTCAGTCTTTCTTTCTTTCTTTCTGTCAGTCTTTCTTTCTTTCTGTCAGTCTTTCTTTCTTTCTTTCTTTCTGTCTCTTTCTTTCTTTCCTTCTTTCTTTCTGTCAGTCTTTCTTTCTGTCAGTCTGTCTTTCTTTCTGTCTCTTTCTTTCTTTCTGTCAGTCTGTCTTTCTTTCTTTCTTTCTGTCAGTCTTTCTTTCTTTCTTTCTTTGTCAGTCTTTCTTTCTTTCTTTCTTTCTTTGTCAGTCTTTCTTTCTTTCTGTCAGTCTTTCTTTCTGTCAGTCTTTCTTTCTTTCTTTCTGTCAGTCTTTCTTTCTGTCAGTCCTTTCTTTCTTTCTTTCTTTCTTTCTGTCAGTCTTTCTTTCTGTCTTTCTTTCTTTCTTTCTGTCAGTCTTTCTTTCTTTCTTTCTGTCGGTCTTTCTTTCTGTCGGTCTTTCTTTCTGTCGGTCTTTCTTTCTGTCGGTCTTTCTTTCTGTCGGTCTTTCTTTCTGTCGGTCTTTCTTTCTGTCGGTCTTTCTTTCTGTCGGTCTTTCTTTCTGTCGGTCTTTCTTTCTGTCGGTCTTTCTTTCTGTCAGTCTTTCTTTCTGTCAGTCTTTCTTTCTTTCTTTCTTTCTTTCTTTCTGTCAGTCTTTCTTTCTTTCTGTCAGTCTTTCTTTCTTTCTTTCTGTCAGTCTTTCTTTCTTTCTTTCTGTCAGTCTTTCTTTCTGTCAGTCTTTCTTTCTGTCAGTCTTTCTTTCTGTCAGTCTTTCTTTCTGTCAGTCTTTCTTTCTGTCAGTCTTTCTTTCTTTCTGTCAGTCTTTCTTTCTGTCAGTCTTTCTTTCTGTCAGTCTTTCTTTCTGTCAGTCTTTCTTTCTGTCAGTCTTTCTTTCTGTCAGTCTTTCTTTCTGTCAGTCTTTCTTTCTGTCAGTCTTTCTTTCTGTCAGTCTTTCTTTCTGTCAGTCTTTCTTTCTGTCAGTCTTTCTTTCTGTCAGTCTTTCTTTCTGTCTGTCTTTCTTTCTGTCTGTCTTTCTTTCTTTCTGTCAGTCTTTCTTTCTTTCTTTCTTTCTTTCTTTCTGTCAGTCTTTCTTTCTTTCTTTCTTTCTGTCAGTCTTTCTTTCTTTCTGTCAGTCTTTCTGTCAGTCTTTCTTTCTTTCTGTCAGTCTTTCTTTCTTTCTTTCTGTCAGTCTTTCTGTCTGTCTGTCTTTCTTTCTTTCTTTCTTTCTGTCAGTCTTTCTTTCTGTCAGTCTTTCTTTCTGTCAGTCTTTCTTTCTGTCAGTCTTTCTTTCTGTCAGTCTTTCTTTCTGTCAGTCTTTCTTTCTGTCTGTCTTTCTGTCTGTCTGTCTTTCTTTCTGTCAGTCTTTCTTTCTTTCTTTCTTTCTTTCTGTCAGTCTTTCTTTCTTTCTTTCTTTCTGTCAGTCTTTCTTTCTTTCTGTCAGTCTTTCTGTCTGTCTGTCTGTCTTTCTTTCTTTCTTTCTGTCAGTCTTTCTTTCTTTCTTTCTTTCTTTCTGTCAGTCTTTCTTTCTTTCTTTCTTTCTTTCTGTCAGTCTTTCTTTCTTTCTGTCAGTCTTTCTGTCAGTCTTTCTTTCTTTCTGTCAGTCTTTCTTTCTTTCTGTCTGTCTTTCTTTCTTTCTTTCTGTCAGTCTTTCTTTCTTTCTGTCAGTCTTTCTTTCTTTCTTTCTGTCAGTCTTTCTGTCTGTCTGTCTTTCTTTCTTTCTTTCTTTCTGTCAGTCTTTCTTTCTGTCAGTCTTTCTTTCTGTCAGTCTTTCTTTCTGTCAGTCTTTCTTTCTGTCAGTCTTTCTTTCTGTCAGTCTTTCTTTCTGTCAGTCTTTCTTTCTGTCTGTCTTTCTGTCTGTCTGTCTTTCTTTCTGTCAGTCTTTCTTTCTTTCTTTCTTTCTTTCTGTCAGTCTTTCTTTCTTTCTTTCTTTCTGTCAGTCTTTCTTTCTTTCTGTCAGTCTTTCTGTCTGTCTGTCTGTCTTTCTTTCTTTCTTTCTGTCAGTCTTTCTTTCTTTCTTTCTTTCTTTCTGTCAGTCTTTCTTTCTTTCTTTCTTTCTTTCTGTCAGTCTTTCTTTCTTTCTGTCAGTCTTTCTGTCAGTCTTTCTTTCTTTCTGTCAGTCTTTCTTTCTTTCTGTCTGTCTTTCTTTCTTTCTTTCTGTCAGTCCTTTCTTTCTTTCTGTCAGTCTTTCTTTCTTTCTTTCTTTCTTTCTGTCAGTCTTTCTTTCTTTCTTTCTTTCTTTCTGTCAGTCTTTCTTTCTTTCTGTCAGTCTTTCTGTCAGTCTTTCTTTCTTTCTGTCAGTCTTTCTTTCTTTCTGTCAGTCTTTCTTTCTTTCTTTCTGTCAGTCTTTCTTTCTTTCTTTCTTTCTTTCTGTCTCTTTCTTTCTTTCTTTCTTTCTTTCTTTCTTTCTTTCTGTCAGTCTTTCTTTCTGTCAGTCTGTCTTTCTTTCTTTCTTTCTGTCAGTCTTTCTTTCTTTCTTTCTTTGTCAGTCTTTCTTTCTTTCTGTCAGTCTTTCTTTCTTTCTTTCTTTCTTTCTTTCTGTCAGTCTTTCTTTCTTTCTTTCTTTCTGTCAGTCTTTCTTTCTGTCAGTCTTTCTTTCTTTCTTTCTTTCTGTCAGTCCTTTCTTTCTGTCAGTCTTTCTTTCTTTCTTTCTGTCAGTCTTTCTTTCTTTCTTTCTGTCAGTCTTTCTTTCTGTCAGTCCTTTCTTTCTTTCTTTCTTTCTTTCTGTCAGTCTTTCTTTCTTTCTTTCTGTCAGTCTTTCTTTCTGTCAGTCCTTTCTTTCTTTCTTTCTTTCTTTCTGTCAGTCTTTCTTTCTGTCTTTCTTTCTTTCTTTCTTTCTTTCTTTCTGTCAGTCTTTCTTTCTTTCTTTCTTTCTTTCTTTCTGTCAGTCTTTCTTTCTTTCTTTCTTTCTTTCTTTCTGTCAGTCTTTCTTTCTTTCTTTCTGTCAGTCTTTCTTTCTGTCAGTCTGTCTTTCTTTCTTTCTTTCTGTCAGTCTTTCTTTCTTTCTTTGTCAGTCTTTCTTTCTTTCTTTCTGTCAGTCTTTCTGTCAGTCTTTCTTTCTTTCTGTCAGTCTTTCTTTCTTTCTGTCAGTCTTTCTGTCAGTCTTTCTTTCTTTCTTTCTTTCTTTCTTTCTGTCAGTCTTTCTTTCTTTCTTTCTGTCAGTCTTTCTTTCTGTCAGTCTTTCTTTCTGTCTTTCTTTCTGTCAGTCTTTCTTTCTTTCTTTCTTTCTTTCTTTCTTTCTGTCAGTCTTTCTTTCTTTCTTTCTGTCAGTCTTTCTTTCTTTCTTTCTGTCAGTCTTTCTTTCTTTCTTTCTGTCAGTCTTTCTTTCTTTCTTTCTTTCTGTCTCTTTCTTTCTTTCTTTCTTTCTTTCTGTCAGTCTTTCTTTCTTTCTGTCAGTCTGTCTTTCTTTCTGTCTCTTTCTTCCTTTCTTTCTTTCTGTCAGTCTTTCTTTCTTTCTGTCAGTCTGTCTTTCTTTCTTTCTTTCTGTCAGTCTTTCTTTCTTTCTTTCTTTCTTTGTCAGTCTTTCTTTCTTTCTTTCTTTGTCAGTCTTTCTTTCTTTCTTTCTTTGTCAGTCTTTCTTTCTTTCTTTCTTTGTCAGTCTTTCTTTCTTTCTGTCAGTCTTTCTTTCTGTCAGTCTTTCTTTCTTTCTTTCTGTCAGTCTTTCTTTCTTTCTTTCTGTCAGTCCTTTCTTTCTTTCTTTCTGTCAGTCTTTCTTTCTTTCTTTCTGTCAGTCTTTCTTTCTTTCTTTCTGTCAGTCTTTCTTTCTGTCAGTCCTTTCTTTCTTTCTTTCTTTCTTTCTTTCTGTCAGTCTTTCTTTCTGTCTTTCTTTCTTTCTTTCTGTCAGTCTTTCTTTCTTTCTGTCGGTCTTTCTTTCTGTCGGTCTTTCTTTCTGTCGGTCTTTCTTTCTGTCGGTCTTTCTTTCTGTCGGTCTTTCTTTCTGTCGGTCTTTCTTTCTGTCGGTCTTTCTTTCTGTCAGTCTTTCTTTCTGTCAGTCTTTCTTTCTTTCTTTCTTTCTTTCTTTCTGTCAGTCTTTCTTTCTTTCTTTCTGTCAGTCTTTCTTTCTTTCTTTCTGTCAGTCTTTCTTTCTTTCTTTCTGTCAGTCTTTCTTTCTTTCTGTCAGTCTTTCTTTCTGTCAGTCTTTCTTTCTTTCTTTCTTTCTTTCTTTCTTTCTGTCAGTCTTTCTTTCTTTCTTTCTGTCAGTCTTTCTTTCTTTCTTTCTGTCAGTCTTTCTTTCTTTCTTTCTGTCAGTCTTTCTTTCTTTCTGTCAGTCTTTCTTTCTGTCAGTCTTTCTTTCTGTCAGTCTTTCTTTCTGTCAGTCTTTCTTTCTGTCAGTCTTTCTTTCTGTCAGTCTTTCTTTCTTTCTTTCTTTCTTTCTGTCAGTCTTTCTTTCTTTCTTTCTTTCTTTCTTTCTGTCAGTCTTTCTTTCTTTCTTTCTGTCAGTCTGTCTTTCTTTCTTTCTTTCTGTCAGTCTTTCTTTCTTTCTTTCTTTCTTTCTGTCAGTCTTTCTTTCTTTCTGTCAGTCTTTCTTTCTGTCAGTCTTTCTTTCTTTCTTTCTTTCTGTCAGTCTTTCTTTCTTTCTTTCTGTCAGTCTTTCTTTCTTTCTTTCTGTCAGTCTTTCTTTCTTTCTGTCAGTCTTTCTTTCTTTCTTTCTTTCTTTCTTTCTTTCTTTCTTTCTTTCTTTCTTTCTTTCTGTCAGTCTTTCTTTCTTTCTGTCAGTCTTTCTTTCTTTCTTTCTGTCAGTCTTTCTTTCTTTCTGTCAGTCTTTCTTTCTTTCTTTCTTTCTTTCTTTCTTTCTTTCTGTCAGTCTTTCTTTCTTTCTTTCTTTCTTTCTGTCAGTCTTTCTTTCTTTCTTTCTTTCTTTCTGTCAGTCTTTCTTTCTTTCTTTCTTTCTGTCAGTCTTTCTTTCTGTCAGTCTTTCTTTCTGTCAGTCTTTCTTTCTGTCAGTCTTTCTTTCTGTCAGTCTTTCTTTCTGTCAGTCTTTCTTTCTGTCAGTCTTTCTTTCTGTCAGTCTTTCTTTCTGTCAGTCTTTCTTTCTGTCAGTCTTTCTTTCTGTCAGTCTTTCTTTCTGTCAGTCTTTCTTTCTGTCAGTCTTTCTTTCTGTCAGTCTTTCTTTCTGTCAGTCTTTCTTTCTGTCAGTCTTTCTTTCTGTCAGTCTTTCTTTCTGTCAGTCTTTCTTTCTGTCAGTCTTTCTTTCTTTGTCAGTCTTTCTTTCTTTCTTTGTCAGTCTTTCTTTCTTTCTTTCTTTCTGTCAGTCTGTCTTTCTGTCAGTCTTTCTTTCTTTCTTTCTTTCTGTCAGTCTTTCTTTCTTTCTTTCTGTCAGTCTTTCTTTCTTTCTGTCAGTCTTTCTTTCTTTCTTTCTTTCTTTCTTTCTGTCAGTCTTTCTTTCTTTCTTTCTTTCTTTCTTTCTTTCTTTCTTTCTTTCTTTCTGTCAGTCTTTCTTTCTTTCTTTCTTTCTTTCTTTCTTTCTTTCTTTCTTTCTTTCTTTCTTTCTTTCTTTCTGTCAGTCTTTCTTTCTTTCTTTCTTTCTTTCTTTCTGTCAGTCTTTCTTTCTTTCTTTCTTTCTGTCAGTCTTTCTTTCTTTCTTTCTGTCAGTCTTTCTTTCTTTCTTTCTGTCAGTCTTTCTTTCTTTCTGTCAGTCTTTCTTTCTTTCTTTCTTTCTTTCTTTCTTTCTTTCTGTCAGTCTTTCTTTCTTTCTATCTTTCTTTCTTTCTTTCTTTCTGTCAGTCTTTCTTTCTTTCTTTCTTTCTTTCTGTCAGTCTTTCTTTCTGTCAGTCTTTCTTTCTGTCAGTCTTTCTTTCTGTCAGTCTTTCTTTCTGTCAGTCTTTCTTTCTGTCAGTCTTTCTTTCTGTCAGTCTTTCTTTCTGTCAGTCTTTCTTTCTGTCAGTCTTTCTTTCTGTCAGTCTTTCTTTCTGTCAGTCTTTCTTTCTGTCAGTCTTTCTTTCTGTCAGTCTTTCTTTCTGTCAGTCTTTCTTTCTGTCAGTCTTTCTTTCTGTCAGTCTTTCTTTCTGTCAGTCTTTCTTTCTGTCAGTCTTTCTTTCTGTCAGTCTTTCTTTCTGTCAGTCTTTCTTTCTGTCAGTCTTTCTTTCTGTCAGTCTTTCTTTCTTTCTTTCTTTCTTTCTTTCTTTCTTTGTCAGTCTTTCTTTCTTTCTGTCAGTCTGTCTTTCTGTCAGTCTTTCTTTCTTTCTTTCTTTCTGTCAGTCTCTTTCTTTCTTTCTTTCTTTCTTTCTGTCAGTCTTTCTTTCTGTCAGTCTGTCTTTCTTTCTTTCTTTCTTTCTGTCAGTCTTTCTTTCTTTCTTTCTTTCTTTCTTTCTTTCTTTCTTTCTTTGTCAGTCTTTCTTTCTTTCTTTCTTTCTGTCAGTCTTTCTTTCTTTCTGTCAGTCTGTCTTTCTGTCAGTCTTTCTTTCTTTCTTTCTTTCTTTCTGTCAGTCTTTCTTTCTGTCAGTCTGTCTTTCTTTCTTTCTTTCTTTCTTTCTGTCAGTCTTTCTTTCTTTCTTTCTTTCTTTCTTTCTTTCTTTCTTTCTTTCTTTCTTTGTCAGTCTTTCTTTCTTTCTTTCTTTCTGTCAGTCTTTCTTTCTTTCTGTCAGTCTGTCTTTCTGTCAGTCTTTCTTTCTTTCTTTCTTTCTGTCAGTCTGTCTTTCTTTCTTTCTTTCTTTCTGTCAGTCTTTCTTTCTTTCTTTCTGTCAGTCTTTCTTTCTTTCTGTCAGTCTTTCTTTCTTTCTGTCAGTCTTTCTTTCTTTCTTTCTTTCTTTCTTTCTTTCTTTCTGTCAGTCTTTCTTTCTTTCTTTCTGTCAGTCTTTCTTTCTTTCTGTCAGTCTTTCTTTCTTTCTGTCAGTCTTTCTTTCTGTCAGTCTTTCTTTCTTTCTTTCTTTCTTTCTTTCTTTCTTTCTTTCTGTCAGTCTTTCTTTCTTTCTTTCTGTCAGTCTTTCTTTCTGTCAGTCTTTCTTTCTGTCAGTCTTTCTTTCTGTCAGTCTTTCTTTCTGTCAGTCTTTCTTTCTGTCAGTCTTTCTTTCTGTCAGTCTTTCTTTCTTTCTTTCTTTCTGTCAGTCTTTCTTTCTTTCTTTCTGTCAGTCTTTCTTTCTTTCTTTCTGTCAGTCTTTCTTTCTTTCTTTCTGTCAGTCTTTCTTTCTGTCAGTCTTTCTTTCTGTCAGTCTTTCTTTCTGTCAGTCTTTCTTTCTGTCAGTCTTTCTTTCTGTCAGTCTTTCTTTCTTTCTTTCTTTCTGTCAGTCTTTCTTTCTGTCAGTCTTTCTTTCTTTCTTTCTTTCTGTCAGTCTTTCTTTCTGTCAGTCTTTCTTTCTTTCTTTCTTTCTGTCAGTCTTTCTGTCTGTCTGTCTTTCTTTCTGTCAGTCTTTCTTTCTGTCAGTCTTTCTTTCTTTCTTTCTGTCAGTCTTTCTTTCTTTCTTTCTGTCAGTCTTTCTTTCTTTCTTTCTGTCAGTCTTTCTTTCTGTCAGTCTTTCTTTCTGTCAGTCTTTCTTTCTGTCAGTCTTTCTTTCTGTCAGTCTTTCTTTCTGTCAGTCTTTCTTTCTGTCAGTCTTTCTTTCTGTCAGTCTTTCTTTCTGTCAGTCTTTCTTTCTGTCAGTCTTTCTTTCTGTCAGTCTTTCTTTCTGTCAGTCTTTCTTTCTGTCAGTCTTTCTTTCTGTCAGTCTTTCTTTCTGTCAGTCTTTCTTTCTGTCAGTCTTTCTTTCTGTCAGTCTTTCTTTCTGTCAGTCTTTCTTTCTGTCAGTCTTTCTGTCTGTTTTTCTTTCTTTCTGTCAGTCTTTCTTTCTTTCTTTCTTTCTTTCTTTCTGTCAGTCTTTCTTTCTTTCTTTCTTTCTTTCTTTCTTTCTGTCAGTCTTTCTTTCTTTCTTTCTTTCTTTCTGTCAGTCTTTCTTTCTTTCTGTCAGTCTTTCTGTCAGTCTTTCTTTCTTTCTGTCAGTCTTTCTTTCTTTCTTTCTGTCAGTCTTTCTTTCTGTCAGTCTTTCTTTCTTTCTTTCTTTCTGTCAGTCTTTCTGTCTGTCTGTCTTTCTTTCTTTCTTTCTTTCTGTCAGTCTTTCTTTCTGTCAGTCTTTCTTTCTGTCAGTCTTTCTTTCTGTCAGTCTTTCTTTCTGTCAGTCTTTCTTTCTGTCAGTCTTTCTTTCTGTCAGTCTTTCTTTCTGTCAGTCTTTCTTTCTGTCAGTCTTTCTTTCTGTCAGTCTTTCTTTCTGTCTGTCTTTCTGTCTGTCTGTCTTTCTTTCTGTCAGTCTTTCTTTCTTTCTTTCTTTCTTTCTGTCAGTCTTTCTTTCTTTCTTTCTTTCTGTCAGTCTTTCTTTCTTTCTGTCAGTCTTTCTGTCTGTCTGTCTGTCTTTCTTTCTTTCTGTCAGTCTTTCTTTCTTTCTTTCTTTCTTTCTGTCAGTCTTTCTTTCTTTCTTTCTTTCTGTCAGTCTTTCTTTCTTTCTGTCAGTCTTTCTGTCTGTCTGTCTGTCTTTCTTTCTTTCTGTCAGTCTTTCTTTCTTTCTTTCTTTCTTTCTGTCAGTCTTTCTTTCTTTCTTTCTTTCTTTCTGTCAGTCTTTCTGTCAGTCTTTCTTTCTTTCTGTCAGTCTTTCTTTCTTTCTGTCTGTCTTTCTTTCTTTCTTTCTGTCAGTCTTTCTTTCTTTCTGTCAGTCTTTCTTTCTTTCTGTCTGTCTTTCTTTCTTTCTGTCAGTCTTTCTTTCTTTCTTTCTGTCAGTCTTTCTTTCTTTCTGTCAGTCTTTCTTTCTTTCTTTCTGTCAGTCTTTCTTTCTTTCTTTCTTTCTTTCTTTCTTTCTTTCTTTCTTTCTTTCTTTCTGTCAGTCTTTCTTTCTGTCAGTCTGTCTTTCTTTCTTTCTTTCTGTCAGTCTTTCTTTCTTTCTTTCTTTGTCAGTCTTTCTTTCTTTCTGTCAGTCTTTCTTTCTTTCTTTCTTTCTGTCAGTCTTTCTTTCTTTCTTTCTTTCTGTCAGTCTTTCTTTCTGTCAGTCTTTCTTTCTTTCTTTCTTTCTGTCAGTCCTTTCTTTCTTTCTGTCAGTCTTTCTTTCTTTCTTTCTGTCAGTCTTTCTTTCTGTCAGTCCTTTCTTTCTTTCTTTCTTTCTTTCTGTCAGTCTTTCTTTCTTTCTTTCTTTCTTTCTGTCAGTCTTTCTTTCTTTCTTTCTTTCTTTCTTTCTGTCAGTCTTTCTTTCTTTCTTTCTTTCTTTCTTTCTGTCAGTCTTTCTTTCTTTCTTTCTGTCAGTCTTTCTTTCTGTCAGTCTGTCTTTCTTTCTTTCTTTCTGTCAGTCTTTCTTTCTTTGTCAGTCTTTCTTTCTTTCTTTCTGTCAGTCTTTCTGTCAGTCTTTCTTTCTTTCTGTCAGTCTTTCTTTCTTTCTGTCAGTCTTTCTGTCAGTCTTTCTTTCTTTCTTTCTTTCTTTCTTTCTGTCAGTCTTTCTTTCTTTCTTTCTGTCAGTCTGTCTTTCTGTCAGTCTTTCTTTCTGTCAGTCTTTCTTTCTGTCAGTCTTTCTTTCTGTCTTTCTTTCTGTCAGTCTTTCTTTCTTTCTTTCTTTCTTTCTTTCTTTCTTTCTGTCAGTCTTTCTTTCTTTCTTTCTGTCAGTCTTTCTTTCTTTCTGTCAGTCTTTCTTTCTTTCTTTCTGTCAGTCTTTCTTTCTTTCTTTCTTTCTGTCTCTTTCTTTCTTTCTTTCTTTCTTTCTGTCAGTCTTTCTTTCTTTCTGTCAGTCTGTCTTTCTTTCTTTCTTTCTGTCAGTCTTTCTTTCTTTCTTTCTTTGTCAGTCTTTCTTTCTTTCTGTCAGTCTTTCTTTCTGTCAGTCTTTCTTTCTTTCTTTCTGTCAGTCTTTCTTTCTGTCAGTCTTTCTTTCTTTCTTTCTTTCTTTCTGTCAGTCCTTTCTTTCTTTCTTTCTGTCAGTCTTTCTTTCTTTCTGTCAGTCTTTCTTTCTTTCTTTCTGTCAGTCTTTCTTTCTGTCAGTCCTTTCTTTCTTTCTTTCTTTCTTTCTTTCTGTCAGTCTTTCTTTCTGTCTTTCTTTCTTTCTTTCTGTCAGTCTTTCTTTCTTTCTGTCGGTCTTTCTTTCTGTCGGTCTTTCTTTCTGTCGGTCTTTCTTTCTGTCAGTCTTTCTGTCGGTCTTTCTTTCTGTCGGTCTTTCTTTCTGTCAGTCTTTCTTTCTGTCAGTCTTTCTTTCTGTCAGTCTTTCTTTCTGTCAGTCTTTCTTTCTTTCTTTCTTTCTTTCTTTCTGTCAGTCTTTCTTTCTTTCTTTCTTTCTTTCTGTCAGTCTTTCTTTCTTTCTTTCTTTCTGTCAGTCTTTCTTTCTTTCTGTCAGTCTTTCTGTCTGTCTGTCTGTCTTTCTTTCTTTCTGTCAGTCTTTCTTTCTTTCTTTCTTTCTTTCTGTCAGTCTTTCTTTCTTTCTTTCTTTCTTTCTGTCAGTCTTTCTTTCTTTCTGTCAGTCTTTCTGTCAGTCTTTCTTTCTTTCTGTCAGTCTTTCTTTCTTTCTGTCTGTCTTTCTTTCTTTCTTTCTGTCAGTCTTTCTTTCTTTCTGTCAGTCTTTCTTTCTTTCTGTCTGTCTTTCTTTCTTTCTGTCAGTCTTTCTTTCTTTCTTTCTGTCAGTCTTTCTTTCTTTCTGTCAGTCTTTCTTTCTTTCTTTCTGTCAGTCTTTCTTTCTTTCTTTCTTTCTTTCTTTCTTTCTTTCTTTCTTTCTTTCTTTCTGTCAGTCTTTCTTTCTGTCAGTCTGTCTTTCTTTCTTTCTTTCTGTCAGTCTTTCTTTCTTTCTTTCTTTGTCAGTCTTTCTTTCTTTCTGTCAGTCTTTCTTTCTTTCTTTCTTTCTTTCTTTCTGTCAGTCTTTCTTTCTTTCTTTCTTTCTGTCAGTCTTTCTTTCTGTCAGTCTTTCTTTCTTTCTTTCTTTCTGTCAGTCCTTTCTTTCTTTCTGTCAGTCTTTCTTTCTTTCTTTCTGTCAGTCTTTCTTTCTGTCAGTCCTTTCTTTCTTTCTTTCTTTCTTTCTGTCAGTCTTTCTTTCTTTCTTTCTTTCTTTCTTTCTGTCAGTCTTTCTTTCTTTCTTTCTTTCTTTCTTTCTGTCAGTCTTTCTTTCTTTCTTTCTTTCTTTCTTTCTGTCAGTCTTTCTTTCTTTCTTTCTGTCAGTCTTTCTTTCTGTCAGTCTGTCTTTCTTTCTTTCTTTCTGTCAGTCTTTCTTTCTTTCTTTGTCAGTCTTTCTTTCTTTCTTTCTGTCAGTCTTTCTGTCAGTCTTTCTTTCTTTCTGTCAGTCTTTCTTTCTTTCTGTCAGTCTTTCTGTCAGTCTTTCTTTCTTTCTTTCTTTCTTTCTTTCTGTCAGTCTTTCTTTCTTTCTTTCTGTCAGTCTGTCTTTCTGTCAGTCTTTCTTTCTGTCAGTCTTTCTTTCTGTCAGTCTTTCTTTCTGTCTTTCTTTCTGTCAGTCTTTCTTTCTTTCTTTCTTTCTTTCTTTCTTTCTTTCTGTCAGTCTTTCTTTCTTTCTTTCTGTCAGTCTTTCTTTCTTTCTGTCAGTCTTTCTTTCTTTCTTTCTGTCAGTCTTTCTTTCTTTCTTTCTTTCTGTCTCTTTCTTTCTTTCTTTCTTTCTTTCTTTCTTTCTGTCAGTCTTTCTTTCTTTCTGTCAGTCTGTCTTTCTTTCTTTCTTTCTGTCAGTCTTTCTTTCTTTCTTTCTTTGTCAGTCTTTCTTTCTTTCTGTCAGTCTTTCTTTCTGTCAGTCTTTCTTCTTTCTTTCTGTCAGTCTTTCTTTCTGTCAGTCTTTCTTTCTTTCTTTCTTTCTTTCTGTCAGTCCTTTCTTTCTTTCTTTCTGTCAGTCTTTCTTTCTTTCTGTCAGTCTTTCTTTCTTTCTTTCTGTCAGTCTTTCTTTCTGTCAGTCCTTTCTTTCTTTCTTTCTTTCTTTCTTTCTGTCAGTCTTTCTTTCTGTCTTTCTTTCTTTCTTTCTGTCAGTCTTTCTTTCTTTCTGTCGGTCTTTCTTTCTGTCGGTCTTTCTTTCTGTCGGTCTTTCTTTCTGTCAGTCTTTCTGTCGGTCTTTCTTTCTGTCGGTCTTTCTTTCTGTCAGTCTTTCTTTCTGTCAGTCTTTCTTTCTGTCAGTCTTTCTTTCTTTCTTTCTTTCTTTCTTTCTGTCAGTCTTTCTTTCTTTCTGTCAGTCTTTCTTTCTTTCTTTCTGTCAGTCTTTCTTTCTTTCTGTCAGTCTTTCTTTCTGTCAGTCTTTCTTTCTGTCAGTCTTTCTTTCTGTCAGTCTTTCTTTCTGTCAGTCTTTCTTTCTGTCAGTCTTTCTTTCTGTCAGTCTTTCTTTCTGTCAGTCTTTCTTTCTTTCTTTCTTTCTTTCTGTCAGTCTTTCTTTCTTTCTTTCTTCTTTCTGTCAGTCTTTCTTTCTTTCTTTCTTTCTTTCTGTCAGTCTTTCTTTCTTTCTTTCTGTCAGTCTGTCTTTCTTTCTTTCTTTCTGTCAGTCTTTCTTTCTTTCTTTCTTTCTTTCTGTCAGTCTTTCTTTCTTTCTTTCTGTCAGTCTGTCTTTCTTCTTTCTTTCTTTCTGTCAGTCTTTCTTTCTTTCTTTCTTTCTTTCTTTCTTTCTTTCTTTCTTTCTTTCTTTGTCAGTCTTTCTTTCTTTCTTTCTTTCTTTCTGTCAGTCTTTCTTTCTTTCTGTCAGTCTTTCTTTCTGTCAGTCTTTCTTTCTTTCTTTCTGTCAGTCTTTCTTTCTTTCTTTCTGTCAGTCTTTCTTTCTTTCTTTCTGTCAGTCTTTCTTTCTTTCTTTCTTTCTTTCTTTCTTTCTTTCTTTCTTTCTTTCTTTCTTTCTTTCTTTCTTTCTTTCTGTCAGTCTTTCTTTCTTTCTTTCTTTCTTTCTGTCAGTCTTTCTTTCTTCTTTCTTTCTTTCTTTCTTTCTTTCTTTCTGTCAGTCTTTCTTTCTTTCTTTCTTTCTTTCTGTCAGTCTTTCTTTCTTTCTTTCTGTCAGTCTGTCTTTCTTTCTTTCTTTCTGTCAGTCTTTCTTTCTTTCTTTCTTTCTTTCTGTCAGTCTTTCTTTCTTTCTTTCTGTCAGTCTGTCTTTCTTTCTTTCTTTCTGTCAGTCTTTCTTTCTTTCTTTCTTTCTTTCTTTCTTTCTTTCTTTCTTTCTTTCTTTCTTTGTCAGTCTTTCTTTCTTTCTTTCTTTCTTTCTGTCAGTCTTTCTTTCTTTCTGTCAGTCTTTCTTTCTGTCAGTCTTTCTTTCTTTCTTTCTTTCTGTCAGTCTTTCTTTCTTTCTTTCTGTCAGTCTTTCTTTCTTTCTTTCTGTCAGTCTTTCTTTCTTTCTGTCAGTCTTTCTTTCTTTCTTTCTTTCTTTCTTTCTTTCTTTCTTTCTTTCTTTCTGTCAGTCTTTCTTTCTTTCTTTCTGTCAGTCTTTCTTTCTTTCTTTCTGTCAGTCTTTCTTTCTTTCTTTCTGTCAGTCTTTCTTTCTTTCTGTCAGTCTTTCTTTCTTTCTGTCAGTCTTTCTTTCTTTCTGTCAGTCTTTCTTTCTGTCAGTCTTTCTTTCTTTCTTTCTTTCTTTCTTTCTTTCTTTCTTTCTTTCTTTCTTTCTGTCAGTCTTTCTTTCTTTCTTTCTTTCTTTCTGTCAGTCTTTCTTTCTTTCTTTCTTTCTTTCTGTCAGTCTTTCTTTCTTTCTTTCTTTCTGTCAGTCTTTCTTTCTTTCTTTCTTTCTTTCTGTCAGTCTTTCTTTCTGTCAGTCTTTCTTTCTGTCAGTCTTTCTTTCTGTCAGTCTTTCTTTCTGTCAGTCTTTCTTTCTGTCAGTCTTTCTTTCTGTCAGTCTTTCTTTCTGTCAGTCTTTCTTTCTGTCAGTCTTTCTTTCTGTCAGTCTTTCTTTCTGTCAGTCTTTCTTTCTGTCAGTCTTTCTTTCTGTCAGTCTGTCTTTCTTTCTTTCTTTCTTTCTGTCAGTCTTTCTTTCTTTCTTTCTTTCTTTCTTTCTTTCTTTGTCTGTCTTTCTTTCTTTCTTTCTTTCTGTCAGTCTTTCTTTCTTTCTTTCTTTCTTTCTTTCTTTCTTTCTTTGTCAGTCTTTCTTTCTTTCTTTCTTTCTGTCAGTCTTTCTTTCTTTCTTTCTTCTTTCTTTCTGTCAGTCTTTCTTCTTTCTTTCTTTCTTTCTGTCAGTCTTTCTTTCTTTCTTTCTTTCTGTCAGTCTTTCTTTCTTTCTTTCTTTCTTTCTTTCTTTCTTTCTTTCTTTCTTCTGTCAGTCTTTCTTTCTTTCTTTCTTTCTTTCTTTCTTTCTTCTTTCTTTCTGTCAGTCTTTCTTTCTGTCAGTCTTTCTTTCTTTCTTTCTTTCTTTCTGTCAGTCTGTCTTTCTTTCTTTCTTTCTTTCTGTCAGTCTTTCTTTCTTTCTTTCTGTCAGTCTTTCTTTCTTTCTTTCTGTCAGTCTTTCTTTCTTTCTGTCAGTCTTTCTTTCTTTCTTTCTTTCTTTCTTTCTTTCTTTCTGTCAGTCTTTCTTTCTTTCTGTCAGT